>NC_091295.1:8119135-8207321 GCF_038502225.1 Cherax quadricarinatus
CGGACGATGCTTATGTCTTCAGTTGGCTCGGTGTTATGTCTTCAGTTGGCTCAGTGTTATGTCTTCAGTTGGCTCGGTGTTATGTCTTCAGTTGGCTCAGTGTTATGTCTTCAGTTGGCTCGGTGTTATGTCTTCAGTTGGCTCGGTGTTATGTCTTCAGTTGGCTCAGTGTTATGTCTTCAGTTGGTTCGGTGTTATGTCTTCAGCTGGCTCGGTGTTATGTCTTCAGCTGGCTCGGTGTTATGTCTTCAGTTGGCTCGGTGTTATGTCTTCAGTTGGCTCGGTGTTATGTCTTCAGTTGGCTCGGTGTTATGTCTTCAGTTGGCTCGGTGTTATGTCTTCAGTTGGCTCGGTGTTATGTCTTCAGTTGGCTCGGTGTTATGTCTTCAGCTGGCTCGGTGTTATGTCTTCAGCTGGCTCGGTGTTATGTCTTCAACTGGCTCGGTGTTATGTCTTCAGGTGGCTCGGTGTTATGTCTTCAGCTGGCTCGGTGTTATGTCTTCAACTGGCTCTGCGCCCTGTCTTCAGCTGGCTCGGTGTTACGTCTTCAGCTGGCTTGGTGGTCTGTCTTCAGCTGGCTCTGTGCCCTGTCTTCAGCTGGCTCGGTGTTATGTCTTCAGCTGGCTCGGTGTTATGTCTTCAGCTGGCTCGGTGTTATGTCTTCAGTTGGCTCGGTGTTATGTCTTCAGTTGGCTCGGTGTTATGTCTTCAGTTGGCTCGGTGTTATGTCTTCAGTTGGCTCGGTGTTATGTCTTCAGTTGGCTCGGTGTTATGTCTTCAGTTGGCTCGGTGTTATGTCTTCAGCTGGCTCGGTGTTATGTCTTCAGCTGGCTCGGTGTTATGTCTTCAACTGGCTCGGTGTTATGTCTTCAGCTGGCTCGGTGTTATGTCTTCAGCTGGCTCGGTGTTATGTCTTCAACTGGCTCTGCGCCCTGTCTTCAGCTGGCTCGGTGTTACGTCTTCAGCTGGCTTGGTGGTCTGTCTTCAGCTGGCTCTGTGCCCTGTCTTCAGCTGGCTCGGTGTTATGTCTTCAGCTGGCTCGGTGTTATGTCTTCAGCTGGCTCGGTGTTATGTCTTCAGCTGGCTCGGTGTTATGTCTTCAACTGGCTCGGTGTTATGTCTTCAGCTGGCTCGGTGTTATGTCTTCAACTGGCTCGGTGTTATGTATTCAGCTGGCTCGGTTTTATGTCTTCAGCTGGCTCGGTGTTATGTCTTCAACTGGCTCTGCGCCCTGTCTTCAGCTGGCTCGGTGTTACGTCTTCAGCTGGCTCGGTGGTCTGTCTTCAGCTGGCTTTGTGCCCTGTCTTCAGCTGGCTCGGTGTTATGTCTTTAGCTGGCTCGGTGTTATGTCTTCAGCTGGCTCGGTGTTATGTCTTCAGCTGGCTCGGTGTTATGTCTTCAACTGGCTCGGTGTTATGTTTTCAGCTGGCTCGGTGTTATGTCTTCAGCTGGCTCGGTGTTATGTTTTGAGCTGGCTCGGTATTATGTCTTCAACTGGCTCGGCGTTATGTCTTCAGCTGGCTCGGTATTATGTCTTCAGCTGGCTCTGTGCCCTGTCTTCAGCTGGCTCGGTGTCATGTCTTCAGCTGGCTCGGTATTATGTCTTCAGCTGGCTCATTGTTATGTCTTCAGCTGGCTCGGTGTTATGTCTTCAACTGGCTCGGTGTTATGTCTTCAGCTGGCTCGGTGTTATGTTTTCAGCTGGCTCGGTGTTATGTCTTCAGCTGGCTCGGTGTTGTCTTCAGCTGGCTCGGTGTTATGTCTTCAACTGGCTCGGTGTTATGTCTTCAGCTGGCTCGGTGTTATGTCTTCAGCTGGCTCGGTGGTCTGTCTTCAGCTGGCTCTGTGCCCTGTCTTCAGCTGGCTCTGTGTCCTGTCTTCAGCTGGCTCGGTGTTATGTCTTCAGCTGGCTCGGTGTTATGTCTTCAGCTGGCTCGGTGGTCTGTCTTCAGCTGGCTCTGTGCCCTGTCTTCAGCTGGCTCTGTGTCCTGTCTTCAGCTGGCTCGGTGTTATTTCTTCAGCTGGCTCGGTGTTATGTCTTCAGCTGGCTCGGTGTTATGTCTTCAGCTGGCTCGGTGTTATGTCTTCAGGTGGCTCGGTGGTCTGTCTTCAGCTGGCTCTGTGTCCTGTCTTCAGCTGGCTCGGTGTTATTTCTTCAGCTGGCTCTGTGCCCTGTCTTCAGCTGGCTCTGTGGCCTGTCTTCAGCTGGCTCGGTGTTATTTCTTCAGCTGGCTCGGTGTTATGTCTTCAGCTGGCTCGGCGTTATGTCTTCAGCTGGCTCGGTGTTATGTCTTCAGCTGGCTCGGCGTTATGTCTTCAGCTGGCTCGGTGTCATGTCTTCAGCTGGCTCGGTGTTATGTCTTCAGCTGGCTCGGTGTTATGTCTTCAGCTGGCTCGGTGTTATGTCTTCGGGTCTTCACGGTGTTCAGGTGTAGCGAGGGTGTCACAACATTGATGGGGATATATATTTTGTACACAGGCTGGTTGAGGTGTTAACCAGTCTTCGTTATCTCCTGATGGATCACTTATCATCCTTGTTCTTGGGCAGTCATTCTTGTGACTGCATCATCTCATCCTATTCTGCAATGTGTCTTCTGCAGGGGTGAGTTTTCTCTATAAAGTAAGTAAGGGTCTTGATAAATTAGACACATGTGCAACATTTGGGTTTCTTTAATGAGGAAACGTTTCGCCACACAGTGGCTTCATCAGTCCTCATTAAAGGTACCCAAGAGTTGCACATGTGTCTAATTTATCAACATGTCGGTTCTCCGAACCATTCATCTACAAGTAGGGGTCTTGCATACCAAACAGCAGGGGCTTCTTGAGGTTCTTAAGTCTGACGCTGATTGTGTCAGTATTGTGTGGCACGAGGTTCTCCATTTGGACTCGGGCGAGTGTCAGAGCCACAACGGAGGGTCCTGTTCTGGATTCTCTGGAGTTTATGATAGATTTGGACGTCAGCGACAGGGAGAGGCATAAATATTCGAGTATCGAGGGAATTATCTTCTTGTAGAGGTGTTTCATGATATCTGCTGTGAACCTGGCGCAATCTGAGCAGCTGATAAAGATGAGTTTTTGATGGCGATAGGAATGTCTGTGATTTTTTATCTTCAGCTCACAATCGAGGCAGGCTAACAACCTATACCTGGAGAGGGTTTCGGGGGTCAACGCCCCCGCGGTCCGGTCTGTGACCAGGGCTATGGTGATGATTTTTACTTTGTCCAGGTTTACCGTAATTATCAATTTCTTCTAATAAATAAAACACATGTGCAACACCTGATCATCTTTATTCCGCTGATGTTTGGCCAACCCGTGGCTTGATCAGTTCAACACAGAGGTATGTGAAGGTGTTGAGACTGAAGACATTGGAAAAGAAGGTAATCAGTCCCTCAGCGTCAGACTACGGTAGTAGCGCCTTGATCCAGACTGAGGGACTCTACCTTTTTCCCACTATCTCCAGTCTCAACACCTTCACATACCTCTGCATTAAATTGATAAAGCCACTGGTTGGCGAACCATCATCAAGATAAAGGTACCCAGGTGCTTCACATGTCTTAGGCATCAACATTTTCGGTATGGTATACCATTACTGCTTCCATTTCTCCTTCCATTTAGCCGTTCTTCTCAATCTCTCGTTCATCTTCTCCCTTTCTCTTGTTTCTCGCTTTTACCAACTGGGGCGGAAGACACGACATGTACCACTTCCTCAGCAGTTTACGTTATGATGGGGTCCTTTTACTACGACTTTTATAGGTCATTAACGTGTATAGTAAACAGTACAAGACTCAGACAGGAACCATACTTGTGTTGTAACGATGTAGAAGGAAAAGAGGAAGAAGAAGAAGAAAGATTTTGTTGGGATTATCAAGCAAGGATAACCGAATAATTTATATTGCGGACCTTTAATCCTCTTCCTCAGGGCGCGACTCAGGCCAGTTACTCACCACCCAGGTACCTACTCACTGTTGGGCGAAAAAGGGAAGCAGTTTAAGAGAAAACATGTCCAGGACAGAACTCAGGAGCCCCAGGGTTCCTGTCTGAGTCTTGTACATTAACGTGTATAGTAAACAGTACAAGACTCAGACAGGAACCCTAGGGCTCCTGAGTTCTATCCTGGACATGTTTTCTCTTAAACTGCTTCCCTTGTTCGCCCAACAGTGAGTAGGTACCTGGGTGGTGAGTAACTGGTCTGAGTCGCGCCCTGGGGAAGAGGATTAAAGGTCCGCAATATAAATTATTCGGTTATCCTTGCTTGATAATCCCAACAAAATCTTTCTTCTTCTTCTTCCTCTTTTCCTTCTACATCGTTACAACACCTACTGCCTCTTTCTCTGGCCTTTATTATGAACTTCTGTAATTATATTTCTTCAGTGGGAAATAATTCACTGCCTCACTCCCGCGAGGCAGTGAATTATTTCCCGGAGGGAGGAAGGGAAGCCAGGAAGAAAGATGCAGCAAAGTGACTTGTTGAAGGGAGGGAATCGTTATAGGTACCCCCAGAGAAGAGAGGCAGGGAGGGAGGGGCACTGCAGATGGCCCAGAGAAAGGAGGGAGGGAGTGCAGGTGGCCCAGGGAGGGAGGAGGTGCAAGTGGCTGGGTGTTGCATCACAAGTCATCAGGACAGTAAACAGTGCTGGGTTTATCTGCAGTAAACACCAGGTGTTTTCCCCCTCGTCTTCCCAGTAATTCTCTCCACAGTGAATGTGAAATGTTTAGAGGCTTCCCGGAAGCTGTGCAGGAAGTGTCTGAGAGATGCTGAGAGATTCTGTACTTTGAAAGTGTCTATCAGACACGTATTCTGAGAGTGTCTATCAAACACGTACCCTGGGAGTGTCTGTCAGACACATACTCTGGGAGTGTCTGTCAGACACGTACTCTGGAAGTGTCTGTCAGACACGTACTCTGGAAGTGTCTGTCAGACACATACTCTGGGAGTGTCTGTCAGACACGTACTCTGGGAGTGTCTGTCAGACACGTACTCTGGGAGTGTCTGTCAGACACGTACTCTGGGAGTGTCTGTCAGACACGTACTCTGGAAGTGTCTGTCAGACACGTACTCTGGGAGTGTCTATCAGACACGTACTCTGGGAGTGTCTGTCAGACACGTACTCTGGAAGTGTCTGTCAGACACGTACTCTGGAAGTGTCTGTCCGACACGTACTCTGGGAGTGTCTGTCAGACACGTACTCTGGGAGTGTCTGTCAGACACATACTCTGGGAGTGTGTCAGACACGTACTCTGGGAGTGTCTGTCAGACACATACTCTGGGAGTGTCTGTCAGACACGTACTCTGGAAGTGTCTGTCAGACACATACTCTGGGAGTGTCTGTCAGACACGTACTCTGGGAGTGTCTGTCAGACACGTACTCTGGGAGTGTCTGTCAGACACATACTCTGGGAGTGTGTCAGACACGTACTCTGGGAGTGTCTGTCAGACACATACTCTGGGAGTGTCTGTCAGACACGTACTCTGGAAGTGTCTGTCAGACACATACTCTGGGAGTGTCTGTCAGACACGTACTCTGGAAGTGTCTGTCAGACACATACTCTGGGAGTGTCTGTCAGACACATACTCTGGGAGTGTCTGTCAGACACATACTCTGGGAGTGTCAGTCAGACACATACTCTGGGAGTGTCTGTCAGACACGTACTCTGGAAGTGTCTGTCAGACACATACTCTGGGAGTGTCTGTCAGACACGTACTCTGGAAGTGTCTGTCAGACACATACTCTGGGAGTGTCTGTCAGACACGTACTCTGGAAGTGTCTGTTAGACACGTACTCTGGGAGTGTCTGTCAGACACGTACTCTGGAAGTGTCTGTCAGACACATACTCTGGAAGTGTCTGTCAGACACGTACTCTGGAAGTGTCTGTCAGACACATACTCTGGGAGTGTCTGTCAGACACATACTCTGGGAGTGTCTGTCAGACACATACTCTGGGAGTGTCTGTCAGACACATACTCTGGAAGTGTCTGTCAGACACATACTCTGGAAGTGTCTGTCAGACACATACTCTGGAAGTGTCTGTCAGACACATACTCTGGGAGTGTCTGTCAGACACATACTCTGGGAGTGTCTGTCAGACACATACTCTGGAAGTGTCTGTCAGACACGTACTCTGGAAGTGTCTGTCAGACACATACTCTGGGAGTGTCTGTCAGACACATACTCTGGGAGTGTCTGTCAGACACATACTCTGGGAGTGTCTGTCAGACACATACTCTGGGAGTGTCTGTCAGACACATACTCTGGGAGTGTCTGTCAGACACATACTCTGGGAGTCTTTGTAAGAGATATAGTGAGCCAGTCTCTGTGAAAATAACCCATGAGATATATTCTCTCTCTCTCTCTCTCTCTCTCTCTCTCTCTCTCTCTCTCTCTCTCTCTCGCTCTCGGGCAAATAAAGTAAATAAAATGAAAATAAGTGAATTGTTATCAATTCTTGAAAAAACTCACTAATAAAATAAGAAAAACAGCAATTATATTGCAGGAAGGAAACACAAAAAATTTTTCAATTGTGTTTGTTTTCTGTCATAAATCATCGTTATACACAGTGTGAGGTGTTGTGGGGGTCATGGGACGGGGGGGAGGAGGGTTGTTTTAGTGAGTGCCAATACTCCTAGCTTGGCACAGTGCCCGGGAGAGCCAAGGTGCCCACTATCTCTTTGTCCTCCAATCGTGCGTACGCCAGGGATTACCGGGCGTATTACGCATTTCACCTCCAGTGGCCACTACCCCTCTATTAGCGGGCTGCTAGTGCCCGGGGTTGCTAGTGCCCGGGGTTGCTAGTGCCCGGGGTTGCTAGTGCCCGGGTTCGCTAGTGCCCGGGGTTGCTAGTGCCCGGGGTTGCTAGTGTCCGGGGTTGCTAGTGCCCGGGTTCGCTAGTGCCTGGGGTTGCTAGTGCCCGGGGTTGTTAGTGCCCGGGGTTGCTAGTGCCCGGGGTTGCTAGTGCCCGGGTTAGCTAGTGCCCGGGTTAGCTAGTGCCTGGGGTTGTTAGTGCCCGGGTTCACTATACACATAGCTGATCAATATACATATAATTATATTAATATTTAAAGAGGCTGACGGGAGAGCCAGTGGAAGGCCTCGGTCAGATGTCCAAAAGCTCCTTACCCGTGTCAGGAAATACTTGTCCTGTTTCCAGACGAGTCTTACCTAACCTAACCTAGCTGATATCACCTGACTTAAAACAGTCACACTTCCCTTGCTTTTTCATTAAACTGGTAACACTCGTACAACAGTTTGGCAATTTCATCATCGTCACTACAGTTGTCCGAGTGTAACATGTGTCTTACTTATTAATCTAACGGTATTGTGTACCACTAGTATGGTATTGCTTTAATGAATTACTCTTACTGGGCACACACTAAGCCACTATTCTTGGTTACACACTAAACCATACTCTTGGTTACACACTAAACCACTACTCTTGGTTATACTCTTGGTTACACACTAAACCACTACTCTTGGTTATACTCTTGGTTACACACTAAACCACTACTCTTGGTTATACTCTTGGTTACACACTAAACCACTACTCTTGGTTATACTCTTGGTTACACACTAAACCACTACTCTTGGTTGCACACTAAACCACTACTCTTGGTTGCACACTAAACCACTACTCTTGGTTGCACACTAAACCACTACTCTTGGTTGCACACTAAACCACTACTCTTGGTTGCACATTAAACCACTACTCTTGGTTGCACACTAAACCACTACTCTTGGTTGCACACTAAACCACTACTCTTGGTTGCACACTAAGCCACTACTCTTGGTTATACTCTTGGTAACACACTAAACCACTACTCTTGGTTATACTCTTGGTTACACACTAAACCACTACTCTTGGTTATACTCTTGGTTACACACTAAACCACTACTCTTGGTTATACTCTTGGTTGCTCACTAAACCACTACTCTTGGTTATACTCTTGGTTACACACTAAACCACTACTCTTGGTTGCACACTAAACCACTATTCTTGGTTACACACTAAACCACTACTCTTGGTTACACACTAAACCACTACTCTTGGTTACACACTAAACCACTACTCTTGGTTACACATTAAACCACTACTCTTGGTTACACACTAAACCACTACTCTTGGTTACACACTAAACCACTACTCTTGGTTGCACACTAAACCACTACTCTTGGTTACACACTAAACCACTACTCTTGGTTACACACTAAACCACTACTCTTGGTTACACACTAAACCACTACTCTTGGTTACACACTAAACCACTACTCTTGGTTACACACTAAACCACTGCTCTTGGTTGCACACTAAACCACTACTCTTGGTTGCACACTAAACCACTACTCTTGGTTGCACACTAAACCACTACTCTTGGTTGCACACTAAACCACTACTCTTGGTTGCACACTAAACCACTAAACCACTACTCTTGGTTGCACACTAAACCACTACTCTTGGTTGCACACTAAACCACTACTCTTGGTTGCACACTAAACCACTACTCTTGGTTGTACACTAAACCACTACTCTTGGTTGCACACTAAACCACTACTCTTGGTTGCACACTAAACCACTACTCTTGGTTGCACACTAAACCACTACTCTTGGTTGCACACTAAAACACTAAACCACTACTCTTGGTTGCACACTAAACCACTACTCTTGGTTGCACACTAAACCACTACTCTTGGTTGCACACTAAACCACTACTCTTGGTTGCACACTAAGCCACTACTCTTGGTTATACTCTTGGTTACACACTAAACCACTACTCTTGGTTATACTCTTGGTTGCACACTAAACCACTACTCTTGGTTATACTCTTGGTTACACACTAAACCACTACTCTTGGTTGCACACTAAACCACTACTCTTGGTTACACACTAAACCACTACTCTTGGTTACACACTAAACCACTACTCTTGGTTACACACTAAACCACTACTCTTGGTTACACACTAAACCACTACTCTTGGTTGCACAAATAACCCGCACATAAAAGAGAGAAGCTTACGACGACGTTTCGGTCCGACTTGGACCATTGACAATTGTCAATGGTCCAAGTCGGACCGAAACGTCGTCGTAAGCTTCTCTCTTTTATGTGCGGGTTATTTGCTTGTCAATGGTCCAAGTCGGACCGAAACGTCGTCGTAAGCTTCTTTCTTTTATGTGCGGGTTATTTGTGTATCGTTCCAGTCACGGTATTGTGCCTTTTTGTTACTCTTGGTTACACACTAAACCACTACTCTTGGTTGCACACTAAACCACTACTCTTGGTTGCACACTAAACCACTACTCTTGGTTGCACACTAAACCACTACTCTTGGTTACACACTAAACCACTACTCTTGGTTACACACTAAACCACTACTCTTGGTTACACACTAAACCACTACTCTTGGTTGCACACTAAACCACTACTCTTGGTTGCACACTAAACCACTACTCTTGGTTGCACACTAAACCACTACTCTTGGTTACACACTAAACCACTACTCTTGGTTGCACACTAAACCACTACTCTTGGTTACACACTAAACCACTACTCTTGGTTACACACTAAACCACTACTCTTGGTTACACACTAAACCACTACTCTTGGTTGCACACTAAACCACTACTCTTGGTTGCACACTAAACCACTACTCTTGGTTGCACACTAAACCACTACTCTTGGTTACACACTAAACCACTACTCTTGGTTGCACACTAAACCACTACTCTTGGTTGCACACTAAACCACTACTCTTGGTTGCACACTAAACCACTACTCTTGGTTGCACACTAAACCACTACTCTTGGTTGCACACTAAACCACTACTCTTGGTTACACACTAAACCACTACTCTTGGTTACACACTAAACCACTACTCTTGGTTGCACACTAAACCACTACTCTTGGTTGCACACTAAACCACTACTCTTGGTTGCACACTAAACCACTACTCTTGGTTGCACACTAAACCACTACTCTTGGTTGCACACTAAACCACTACTCTTGGTTACACACTAAACCACTACTCTTGGTTGCACACTAAACCACTACTCTTGGTTGCACACTAAACCACTACTCTTCGTTGCACACTAAACCACTACTCTTGGTTGCACACTAAACCACTACTCTTGGTTGCACACTAAACCACTACACTTGGTTGCACACTAAACCACTACTCTTGGTTACACACTAAACCACTACTCTTGGTTGCACACTAAACCACCACTCTTGGTTGCACACTAAACCACTACTCTTGGTTGCACACTAAACCACTACTCTTGGTTACACACTAAACCACTACTCTTGGTTGCACACTAAACCACTACTCTTGGTTGCACACTAAACCACTACTCTTGGTTACACACTAAACCACTACTCTTGGTTGCACACTAAACCACTACTCTTGGTTACACACTAAACCACTACTCTTGGTTGCACACTAAACCACTACTCTTGGTTACACACTAAACCACTACTCTTGGTTGCACACTAAACCACTACTCTTGGTTGCACACTAAACCACTACTCTTGGTTGCACACTAAACCACTACTCTTGGTTGCACACTAAACAACTACTCTTGGTTGCACACTAAACCACTACTCTTGGTTGCACACTGAACCACTACTCTTGGTTGCACACTAAACCACTACTCTTGGTTACACACTAAACCACTACTCTTGGTTGCACACTAAACCACTACTCTTGGTTGCACACTAAACCACTACTCTTGGTTGCACACTAAACCACTACTCTTGGTTGCACACTAAACCACTACTCTTGGTTGCACACTAAACCACTACTCTTGGTTGCACACTAAACCACTACTCTTGGTTACACACTAAACCACTACTCTTGGTTGCACACTAAACCACTACTCTTGGTTGCACACTAAACCACTACTCTTGGTTGCACACTAAACCACTACTCTTGGTTACACACTAAACCACTACTCTTGGTTGCACACTAAACCACTACTCTTGGTTGCACACTAAACCACTACTCTTGGTTACACACTAAACCACTACTCTTGGTTGCACACTAAACCACTACTCTTGGTTGCACACTAAACCACTACTCTTGGTTGCACACTAAACCACTACTCTTGGTTACACACTAAACCACTACTCTTGGTTGCACACTAAACCACTACTCTTGGTTGCACACTAAACCACTACTCTTGGTTGCACACTAAACCACTACTCTTGGTTGCACACTAAACCACTACTCTTGGTTACACACTAAACCACTACTCTTGGTTGCACACTAAACCACTACTCTTGGTTGCACACTAAACCACTACTCTTGGTTGCACACTAAACCACTACTCTTGGTTACACACTAAACCACTACTCTTGGTTGCACACTAAACCATTACTCTTGGTTGCACACTAAACCACTACTCTTGGTTACACACTAAACCACTACTCTTGGTTGCACACTAAACCACTACTCTTGGTTACACACTAAACCACTACTCTTGGTTGCACACTAAACCACTACTCTTGGTTACTCTTGGTTGCACACTAAACCACTACTCTTGGTTGCACACTAAACCACTACTCTCGGTTTCACAGTACACCACTACTCTTGGTTTCACACTAAACCACTACTCTTGGTTGCACACTAAACCACTACTCTTGGTTGCACACTAAACCACTACTCTTGGTTACACACTAAACCACTACTCTTGGTTGCACACTAAACCACTACTCTTGGTTGCACACTAAACCACTACTCTTGGTTGCACACTAAACCACTACTCTTGGTTACACACTAAACCACTACTCTTGGTTGCACACTAAACCACTACTCTTGGTTGCACACTAAACCACTACTCTTGGTTACACACTAAACCACTACTCTTGGTTGCACACTAAACCACTACTCTTGGTTACACACTAAACCACTACTCTTGGTTGCACACTAAACCACTACTCTTGGTTACACACTAAACCACTACTCTTGGTTGCACACTAAACCACTACTCTTGGTTGCACACTAAACCACTACTCTTGGTTGCACACTAAACCACTACTCTTGGTTGCACACTAAACCACTACTCTTGGTTGCACACTAAACTACTACTCTTGGTTGCACACTAAACCACTACTCTTGGTTGCACACTAAACCACTACTCTTGGTTGCACACTAAACCACTACTCTTGGTTGCACACTAAACCACTACTCTTGGTTGCACACTAAACCACTACTCTTGGTTGCACACTAAACCACTACTCTTGGTTGCACACTAAACCACTACTCTTGGTTGCACACTAAACCACTACTCTTGGTTGCACACTAAACCACTACTCTTGGTTGCACACTAAACCACTACTCTTGGTTACACACTAAACCACTACTCTTGGTTACACACTAAACCACTACTCTTGGTTGCACACTAAACCACTACTCTTGGTTGCACACTAAACCACTACTCTTGGTTACACACTAAACCACTACTCTTGGTTACACACTAAACCACTACTCTTGGTTACACACTAAACCACTACTCTTGGTTACACACTAAACCACTACTCTTGGTTACACACTAAACCACTACTCTTGGTTACACACTAAACCACTACTCTTGGTTGCACACTAAACCACTACTCTTGGTTACACACTAAACCACTACTCTTGGTTGCACACTAAACCACTACTCTTGGTTGCACACTAAACCACTACTCTTGGTTACACACTAAACCACTACTCTTGGTTACACACTAAACCACTACTCTTGGTTGCACACTAAACCACTACTCTTGGTTGCACACTAAACCACTACTCTTGGTTACACACTAAACCACTACTCTTGGTTGCACACTAAACCTACCACCTTTAAATAATTAAGGGTTAGAGTTCACACGATAAATGTTCATTATTTAGAGTTAACATTTTAGCTCACTCTGGAGCCTAGTTATAACAATTTCTTTATTAGTGACGCCGGGGTATAGGCTTACACTATGTTTAATATTTAAGTAATATTTACACTTGATACAAGGAGAAGTTGGAGCCAGCTGTGATCCAATTATTTCACTGGATTACTGTAATAATTATTAGTTGTGAAAATTTTATTTATAGACACCTAAAACGGAAGAATGTAGCAGGGACTGTAATAGCAGAAAGGATCCTAGGTCGCTCCTGCCCTTTGCAATTGCTGGTCAATTACGACATGGTCCAGGATGCACATGAAGACAATCAGAATGTATAGGTATTATACACCGACTTTGCACAAGCCTTTGACAAGTACAGACATTGGGTAAATGTATAAATAAGATGCGTGCAAAAGGAATAACTTGAAAAGGTGGGAAGATGCATATTTAACTTCCTAATGGAACCAACGAGTAACAGTAAATAGAGTGAAATCAGGGGCAGCTACAGTGAAAAGTTCTCTGCCCCACTGCTGTAACTCTTTCTCATTTTTGACGTAAACAAAAGTCATAGCACTGTATTATCTTTGGTACACGTTACTAGAATCTGTGTGAAAGTTGCATCCACAGAAGGCACAACAAGCCTCCAGGCTGATATAAAGAAATGATGGTGATATTTTCCAGGACACTCTTCTCCCTTGGTTGTAATATTGCTGTGTACTAACGGCCCCCTTCAAGGCAGGCGAAATTACGAAGCTGGAAAACATAGAGAACCTTCACAGCTAGTACAAACTAAGTCAAGCACCTAAATTACTAGGAGTGCTTGAAGTCCTTAGAATTGTACTCCTTAGAATGTAGGAGAGAGATACATCATAATTTGGATACTGGAGGGATTTGTCCCAAACCTGTATACCGAAATTACTGCTTATGGACACAAGAGGCTTGGCAGACGTTACACCATAACTCCAATGAAAAGCAGGGAGCGATGAATACACACACAACTCAATTAGTGTTAAGGAACCACTGCTTTTCAATACTGTCGCTATCTTCAAGAGGAAACTCGGCAGATTCCTCAAAACCGTTCCTGACCAGCCGGATTGCTGTGTGTACGGTGGACTGCGGACGGACGATCCAAGAGCTTGATGGATCACGACAGCAACCAGAAGGTGTGGTCTGGGACCAGGCCGAGGGGGTGGTGACCACTGGAAGCGACTCCGGGTAGGATCTTGCTAGCAAAGATCAACATACGATTCTTTTCAGACATAGTAGGTATCATAACATAAGTTGCATTATTAAGTGCTATCTTTCTTGCACTCATCCAAAGACCCCATTGGAAATAAGTCACTTGACATTTTTGGGTTACCCTAGGTAATTTACACATGTTACTATGTAAGACAACCGCAATCAACTAAAAAATATATGACTATACTGTACAGGTATATAAAACTTGCTAGTGTTCACGTCAGATTTAGCAATTATGCCTCTTGAGATTCGCACTTTTCCTCTTCACCCCCTTCAAATTCACTCACGTTTAGCTGGGATGGAATAGTGTAAGCGAGATAGGATAAACTTAGTTTAATTGGGAAAGGTTAGGGTTGGCTCGGGTTGGATAAATTAGTTTTTGGTGGGACAGGCTTAGAGACATGGTCAATATTTTTTTAAACTTCATCTCATCCAATTATAATGACTCTTGTCTCTCAAGTCAGGAATACAACATGACAAATCTTTGTTTGCTCGAACTCTGGCATCGTCATCACCAAGCACCTTAATATGGACGGTTAGATCCGTAAGATTTTTTCTCCGAACGGCACATTTATATTTCACTCCATATTAACCCTGTGAACCGCAGCGCTAGAGTACACAGATACACAAAATACCTAAGAACCAAGCCCATTCCCTAGCTTCCCTGGCAACACTGCCACGGTGGTAAACACTGCTCAGTAACACGTGCGTACATTAACGTATGTGTGCGTATGTAAATACAGAGGGAAATAAGACGCCTCGCAAATCATTTCTGGGTAAGAGACGCACACGCTCTTTCTGTAAGTCTGTCAGCTGCTGTCTCATTGTCATTACATCACACCGGCCAGCTCGCCTGCACTTTTCACCAGTAACTCAAATAAACTTCTCATCAAGGAGGAAAAAGCAAGAGAGGGCAAAAAATAAATTGCTAGTGATTGGGCAAGGCTTGGTTGTCTTTCCCCTTTCATAGACCCCCAACACCTACCTAACAGCCCCCTCCATCATCCCCAGTACCTAGTGAACAACCCCTTCCATCATCCCCAATACCTTCTTAACAACCCCCTCCATCATTCCCATCCTCCAACTTTTCCCTTTCTCTCTCCTTCATTTTTCGTATGTCAGGCAGCTCGTGGTTCTAATCTTTATGTTGATGTTTTTTCATCCCTTTTTTTTTGCGTCTCCGTTTTTACTTGTATATACAGCGAGCGACCCAGGGGGGCGGGCCGTGTTGATCCCTTCCACTGTGTTCCTCCATTACACCGTGTATTCCTCCTCCAATGTTCCTCCTCCACAGTGTTCCTCTACCAGTGTGTGGAGGCTTAATTAAGAAGCGCCTGAGTTTCCCTGTCTCCTAATATCATGTTTATTTTCCCCCTACAATCTACCTTGTCCATAATTATTATCGTATTTGCTTTGTCTGTTTCGTAAAGTGAAGTCCAGGATCTTTCCTTAATTCATGGTATAACTAACCAAATCTTTGATGACACTTGTGTTGTAGAGGTCTGAGCTGTGCTCAGACCTCTACAACACATGTCAGTATTGAGTGTACCGTCACATGTTAGTATTCAGTGTACCTGACATGACTCACAACTTTTGAGACTCTCTGACCGCGGGTTCAAACCCCACTCGTGGTATGGTTTGTTTACCTCACATCTTTTAGCCCCCATCATTATTCTGTCGTTTTAATGGCCTTAACAGTAATTGATTTTTATGTCCTTTAATCTCCATATGCATAATTGATCTGGTTATATTCTAACTGCAAATATAATGTTTAGCCTCAGGATAACGTTGATTTATAGTGAAGACGTAATCCCACTTACCTTCTACTGTTGCCAGTAAGGAACTTTGAGGGGAATTGTTAGTCCTTGGAATTTTATAAAGAACTTCAGAACTTGGCCTATATCAAAGATTACCCCTTTCAGGCAACAAGGTATTGAATCAAAAGCTAGTTTAATATAGAGTCTAGGGGTTATAATTTATTTCTACCAGGAAACTAAATCCAATAATATTAAAATTTTACGATGTTTAATTTTAAAGGATTTGAATACAATACTTTTGTCTTGTTATATAATATTATAACTTAATATTGTATTTACAATAGTTTTATTTTAAGCAAACTCTAAGTAATAAATTCACAAAATATTTATATAAAGTCCAATCACATGGAAATATCACATTAACGATCTTCAACAATTTACAATTTGAGTCTTCACAAACTTCAAGACAATGTCTTAAAACCAACTGCATAAATGCACAAAATTCAACAACATTTCTCAGTTCTGTCATAAGGAAGATAGGCGCCAAGATTTTGTCTGAGAGAAATGTATCTCTAAAGATTGCTCGAGTGCCAGAGAAAAAATCAGTCTTCTGAACAATACTGAGTGAACTAGCAGCCAACTCTTAACTCTGATTCCCAAGAAAATTCAAACTGAGTGAATCTAAGGGAGAACAGATATATGATCATTAGTTAGGGCTAGATTAGGGAACAGACTGCTTCACTGACAGTCTGGTCGTCAGGGCTAGATTAGGGAACAGACTGCTTCACTGACAGTCTGGTAGTCAGGGCTAGATTAGGGAACAGACTGCTTCACTGACAGTCTGGTAGTCAGGGCTAGATCAGGGAGCAGACTGCTTCACTACCAGTCTCTTGACCCGCCATCAGGTTGGATCACGTGACACAAACCTCAGTAAGCTAGACATAAACAGGTGAACAGTAATTTACCTGATGGTTTCCTGACATTTTGTTTGTTCTCTATTTATATAAGAGATCCTAACTAACATAATAATAAGTAAAATAATCATCGATAATAACAATAATAGTAGTAATAGCAATAACATGGTGTATATACATTATGCCTCTTGAAATTCACACTTTTCCTCTTCACCCCCATCCCAGACTCATCGACACCACCAGGGACCCAAGGGCAGCCACTTTCATGTTACAGCGCCTCAGCGTAGCCATCCAGGTGGGAAATGCTTGCTGCATACTTGGCTCGCATCCAGCCTCGGAGGAGCTGGAGGAAATTCATGATCTTTGATACATTGTGCCATTGTATTCATGTTTGTTTTTTCTGTAAATGTATTCTGTTTATTAATAAATGTTCACATAGAATATAAAATATATAGGGGGTGGTAGGAGAAGAAAATATTCAAACAGCCCCGGGGAGAACCTTAAGTTTTCCCTAAGGTACGTTTATTGTCTTCTCTGAGGATGAGGGTCCCCATCCAGCTATAGAGGTGGTACTTCCCTATATTATATATATATATATATATATATATATATATATATATATATATATATATATATATATATATATTACATGAGGATCTATCTCCAAGCTACAACATAAATATAAAAAGTAAATATTTGAAATTTATACATATAGTTCTGTTACGTATTTTTTTACTCATTGTAAAATTTTCGAGAGTAAGTTATATGTTGTGATAAGTGAGGAACATGAGTCAGGGCTTAATATAGATATCCTTTTACCTTTTTAAGATCTTCAACTGGCTTCAGTCTCTGGTCAAACCTGTCGATAGTGTGGTGTGTAATGTTTGTACCAGAGTCAATCACCTGGATAGCCCATCCAGCGGAGGGAGGAAGGGATGGAGAGATGGTGGGAGGGAGGATGGAAGGGTGAGGGAAGGTGGGAAGATGGAGAGTCTATCTGGAGTCGATTTCGGGGGTCATCGCCCCTGCGGTCCTGTCCCAGACCACGCCTTCCTGTTGCTGACCTTATTGACCAGGCTGTTAGTGTCAGTCGTCACGTGAGGTCACAGACCCTGAGCTGCTTGGGGATTAGCGTGGACGATTACAAAGCATGGCTTGCTTCTACAGTGTTTTAAAAGCTGAGGTTGGAGAGTTGAAGGAGGAGGTCTTGCTTCTCCAGGAGGAGATTAGGAGGCTGAAGGTCCACCTCAATGGGCCTGGGAGAGAGTGTGAGGTGGTTGGAGATGTGGGGAATGAGGCTTCTAGCAGTGAGGTGCAGTCTGTCTCTCACTGTGAGGAGGCTGTAGGTGGGGTGGTAGCAACGGCTACCAGCAGTGAGGTGCAGCCCAGCACCTGCTACAAGTGGCGAGTTGTTCACAGTAATGGGAGGCGCATCAGAGTAAGGAAAGTTAAGAGTGCAGATCTGAAGGTAGGAAATCGCTTCTCTGTTCTCCAGGATGAATGTACTTCAGTGGCCAGTGAAGGTAAGGGTACTACTGCCCCTGCTAATGAAGGTAAGCGCATTCTTGTGGTTGGTGACTCTCAGGTAAGATATGTTGATCGTGCTTTTTGTAATAGGAATAAGAAGATGAGAGATAGAGTGTGCTTCCCTGGAGCTGGTGTTGGGGACATTGTCAACAGACTGGATAATATCATGTCAGGTAATGGGAACAAGCCCATTATCTGTCTCAGTGCTGGTGGAAATGATATTGGGAAGGGTAGGAGAGAAGAGCTGCTAGATAAGTACAGGTCAGCTATAGATTTCATTAAGTCTAAGGGAGGGATCCCAATCATATGTAGCATCTTGCCTAGAAGGGGAGTAGGAAATGAATGGTTGTCTAGGGCAATTGGTGTAAATTGCTGGCTAGACAGATACTGCAAGGAACTTGCAATCCCATTCATTGACAACTGGAACAACTTTTATGGCAAACATGATATGTATGCAAGGGATGGGGTTCATCTCTCTGGGGCAGGGGTGGTAGCACTTGCAGACTCGATTGAGAAGGCCATTGGTGAAATGCCTATGATTTTAAACTGATGGAAGATAGAGGTATGGGTGTGTGTGGGAAACAAGCAGGTTGCAACACTAGGGTTGGAAACAGTAAATGTATAAAAGGCATTCAGCATGAAGTTATAAATAAAGACAATAGAACAGGTCAGCAAACAAAGGGGGACAGCAGAGGGCAGCAAGGGACTAGCTCCCTTAAGGTTTACTATACTAATAGCAGGAGTGTTAGAAATAAGATAGATGAGCTAAGATTAATTGCAAGTGCAGGAAACATAGATATTATTGCTATAACAGAGACCTGGCTCAATCTGAAAGATAGAGAGATGCCCTCTGAATGTCACATACAAGGCTATAAATTATTCCACACTGACAGGGTCAACAGGAAAGGTGGTGGAGTAGCGATGTATGTCAGAGACAATTTAAATTGTTGTGTTAGACAAGATATTAAATTAGAAGCGTCAGCCACTGAATCTGTTTGGTTACAGCTTCTCGAGGGCCGAGAAAAACTAATTTTGGGTGTGATTTACAGGGCCCCAAATCTTGATAGGGAGTGCAGTAAACTTCTATGGGACGAAATTCGTAAGGCATCTACATACGAAAATGTTGTGCTAATGGGAGATTTCAACTATAGACAGATTGACTGGAGCAATTTGACAGGAAATTTAGAGTCGGGTGACTTTCTTGATACGATCCAGGATTGTTTTTTAAAACAGTTTGTGACAGAGCCAACTAGGGGAAATAACCTCCTTGACTTGGTTCTTGCCAGTAGGGAAACACTAATTAATAATCTTGAGGTTAATGATGAGCTTGGGGAGAGTGATCACAAATCACTCAGTTTTAACATATCATGGAATTCCCCTAATAATGGCAATCAAGTCTCCGTCCCTGACTTTCGCTTGGCTGATTTCATAGGACTGAAAAATTACTTAGGTGGGCTGAACTGGAATGACCTGACTAGGGGTCAGGTAGGTGGTGATGGTTGCCGATATGATGCTTTCCAGGGCATAGTTCTAGCTGCTCAGTCAAATTATGTTCCAAATAGGGAAATCAGATCAAACAAAAATGATCCTAAATGGATGAACAATAGATTAAAATATCTGATTGGTCAAAAGAGAGGCATATATAGGCAAATCAAAAGAGGAGAGGGGCAATTAAGAAATCGATATATTCAGTTAAAGAGAGAAATAAAAAAGGGAATTAGAAAAGCAAATAGAGATTATGAGGTTAAAGTTGCAAGAGAATCGAAGACTAACCCAAAAGGATTCTTTCAGGTATACAGAAGTAAGATCAGGGACAAGATAGGCCCACTCAAAAGTTCCTCGGGTCAGCTCACTGACAGTGATAAGGAAATGTGTAGAATTTTTAACACATACTTCCTCTCAGTTTTTACACAGGAGGATACCAGCGATATTCCAGTAATGATAAATTATGTAGAACAGGACGATAATAAACTGTGCACTATTAGGGTCACAAGTGACATGGTCCTTAGGCAAATAGATAAATTAAAACCTAACAAATCCCCAGGCCCTGATGAACTGTATGCAAGGGTTCTAAAGGAATGTAAAGAGGAGCTTAGCACACCTTTGGCTAATCTTTTCAACATATCACTACAAACTGGCATGGTGCCAGATAAGTGGAAAATGGCAAATGTGATACCTATTTTCAAAACAGGTGACAGGTCCTTAGCTTCGAACTATAGACCAATAAGCCTAACCTCCATAGTGGGAAAATTTATGGAATCAATAATTGCCGAGGCAGTTCGTAGCCACCTTGAAAAGCATAAATTAATCAACGAATCTCAGCATGGTTTTACAAAGGGGCGTTCCTGCCTTACGAATTTATTAACTTTTTTCACTAAGGTATTTGAGGAGGTAGATCATGGTAATGAATATGATATTGTGTATATGGACTTCAGTAAGGCTTTTGACAGGGTCCCACATCAGAGACTATTGAGGAAAATTAAAGCACATGGAATAGGAGGAGAAATTTTTTCCTGGATAGAGGCATGGTTGACAAATAGGCAGCAGAGAGTTTGCATAAATGGGGAGAAATCAGAGTGGGGAAGCGTCACGAGCGGTGTTCCACAGGGGTCAGTGTTGGGCCCCCTGCTGTTCACAATCTACATAAACGACATAGATGAGGGCATAAAGAGCGACATCGGCAAGTTTGCCGATGACACCAAAATAGGCCGTCGAATTCATTCTGACGAGGACATTCGAGCACTCCAGGAAGATTTGAATAGACTGATGCAGTGGTCGGAGAAGTGGCAGATGCAGTTTAATATAGACAAATGCAAAGTTCTAAATGTTGGACAGGACAATAACCATGCCACATATAAACTAAATAATGTAGATCTTAATATTACGGATTGCGAAAAAGATTTAGGAGTTCTGGTTAGCAGTAATCTGAAACCAAGACAACAGTGCATAAGTGTTCGCAATAAAGCTAATAGAATCCTTGGCTTCATATCAAGAAGCATAAATAATAGGAGTCCTCAGGTTGTTCTTCAACTCTATACATCCTTGGTTAGGCCTCATTTAGATTATGCTGCACAGTTTTGGTCACCGTATTACAGAATGGATATAAATTCTCTGGAAAATGTACAAAGGAGGATGACAAAGATGATCCCATGTATCAGAAACCTTCCCTATGAGGATAGACTAAGGGCCCTGAAACTGCACTCTCTAGAAAGACGTAGAATTAGGGGGGATATGATTGAGGTTTATAAGTGGAAGACAGGAATAAATAAAGGGGATGTAAATAGTGTGCTGAAAATATCTAGCCTAGACAGGACTCGCAGCAATGGTTTTAAGTTGGAAAAATTCAGATTCAGGAGGGATATAGGAAAGTACTGGTTTGGTAATAGAGTTGTGGATGAGTGGAACAAACTCCCAAGTACCGTTATAGAGGCCAGAACGTTGTGTAGCTTTAAAAATAGGTTGGATAAATACATGAGTAGATGTGGGTGGGTGTGAGTTGGACCTGATAGCTTGTGCTAACAGGTCGGTTGCCGTGTTCCTCCCTTAAGTCAATGTGACCTGACCTGACTAGGTTGGGTGCATTGGCTTAAGCCGGTAGGGACTTGGACCTGCCTCGCATGGGCCAGTAGGCCTTCTGCAGTGTTCCTTCGTTCTTATGTTCTTATATGCACCACACCCGGCTAATCAGCAACTGACATGAGGAACCTATTAAGTTCTCTCTTGACAACCAGAGGTCCGATAGTAATTTCTGTCATGTAGAAATTCAAGGTGATTATGAGTCTTGGTCCTCTTATACTTATCGAATTTTCTCTAATTCCTTTTCATTGGTGGTATATTGCACTGCCTTGGCAGGCAGTGCAATATGGAAGTGATTTCAGTGTGCAGTTTTGGAGGCAATCTCTTCAGAATTTTTCAGGTGTATATTATGATATATCTTCCTTGCTATTTTTCAGACGCTCCGCTAACATTTTTATAGATGATAAAGGTGGGACGGAGGATGGAAGGATAGCGAGGATGGAAGGATAGCGAGGATGGAAGGATAGGGAGGATGGAAGGATAGCGAGGATGGAAGGATAGCGAGGATGGAAGGATAGCGAGGATGGAAGGATAGGGAGGATGGAAGGATAGCGAGGATGGAAGGATAGCGAGGATGGAAGGATAGCGAGGATGGAAGGATAGGGAGGATGGAAGGATAGCGAGGATGGAAGGATAGCGAGGATGGAAGGATAGCGAGGATGGAAGGATAGGGAGGATGGAAGGATAGCGAGGATGGAAGGATAGCGAGGATGGAAGGATAGCGAGGATGGAAGGATAGGGAGGATGGAAGGATAGCGAGGATGGAAGGATAGCGAGGATGGAAGGATAGCGAGGATGGAAGGATAGGGAGGATGGAAGGATAGCGAGGATGGAAGGATAGGGAGGACAGACAAGAGGATGGATAGGGACAGATCTCAGTTAGTGAGGAAAAATCCCGGCTGGTTAACCCTCCCAAACGTCAGTCCCCACTATATTTTTTGTCCAGCTTCCCTACCCCCAGACTCCCCTCTCATCCCCCCCACCCACACCTGACCACTCTTCCCCCCCCCCCTGGTTCCCACTTCTTCCCTTCCCGAGTGAAGGGGGAGCCCAGGGGACCCATAATCAACACTCACGCTAAATGTTTACGCGCTACTTATGTCAGCTGCGTAAACAGATGCGTAGCGGGAATCAGCATCTTATACGCATGTTTACGTCCTTTCGCTATTTGTGTTGCTCTCTCTACGATGACTTTATATTTTTTTAGAGTATTCATGGGCACAGTCGAGACCAGGAGTGGAATTACGCTTAACTATCCCATTTTTCACTGTAAGAAAATATAAGACAACACAGGAAGAGTTATTGACACTAAGAACCACAGTGTTACCATTATGACTTATATACATATATATATATATATATATATATATATATATATATATATATATATATATATATATATATATATATATATATATATATAACAATTTGTATGGACAAGACAACATGTGTATGGACAACATAGTATGTACATCGGCAACACAGTATGCGTAGTATGGACACTACAATGTGTATGGGCAAATATTTTAATTAGTGGGTTTGGGTTTAAGAAGAACCTGCCTAGTATGAGCCAATTGGCCTGTCGTAGTGTCCCTCCATTATTATGTTCTTATATGTATATAGACGACGCTGGGAAGACAACATATTCCGTCGTACACAGCGTGATACTGCAAGTGTCATACATAGTGTGGTATACTAGATACTGCAAGTGTCATACATAGTGTGGTATACTAGATACTGCAAGTGACATACATAGTGTGGTATACTAGATACTGCAAGTGACATACATTGTGTGGTATACTAGATACTGCAAGTGTCATACATACTGTGGTATACTAGATACTGCAAGTGACATACATAGTGTGGTATACTAGATACTGATACATATAATAAGCATCTACAGAAACACCTCGTAGGGCTGATTATTTCAAACAATACACAAATAACCCGCACATAAGAGGCCTGGTCACAGATCGGGCCGCAGGGGCGTCGACCTCCGAAACCCTATCCAGGATTAAAAGAGAGAAGCTTATGACAACGTTTCGGTCCGACTTACACTATTTACAAATCACGGCAAGGAGCAAGAACAAGCTCGTCAACACTAGATTATAGCCAAGGAGTCGAACCCATGCTGTTTTGGCCCGCCTCATGTTGAGCGAAAACGCAGGACGCTTTAGACCACTAGACCACACAATCCTTAACAATGGTGCATCCAGCCAAGCTTGATGTTGTGCTTACGGTGGTGTGGACGCCTTTGAGCTAATTTGATTCTACTCCCTTTTTGTGTACTAGCTCAACAAGCAGTATATTATTATATTATTGTACGGACGAAACGAATGGTATTGATCAGTAACAACACTGCACTAGCCAAGGAGTCGATGGTGGGTACAACTTTTAGCTTGGCTGGATGTCCAAGCAAATACGATCCCAGAGAATGTCTTCACTGGAAATCACGAAACAAGTGATTTTGAATCATTAACAGAACTGCGGCTTGGCCAGGACTCGATCCTGCGTTCCCATGCCCAGCCCTGTGTGAACTGAACAAAGTACGCATCTCTCTATGCACTTGACCAACAATCCTTAAACACCAGGCACTCAGCAGTACTTAGCGTGCTTTTCCTGATGCAAGGATATACCTGGTCGTGGAGCCTCAGAGACTAATTTCAACCTCATCCTGTCGGCGGGGTTCGTTGGAGAATAGATAGTTGTAGTTAAACACACTGGTCGGTTGGTAACACTATATTATCAGACTGTGGGAAGGGAGGCCCAGCCTGCCTGTTACTGCTTATATGTCTAAACGGGAACTGACAGAGTTACAGAGGTACTCACGCACACATGCACATCACGTGACGTCACACATGCTAGTCACTGAGCCTACTGACTAGGGAGCCTAAATATATATTTATGGATACGATCTACGATATACTACACAAGTATACTTATAAGTAAATTCAGTAGCTATACTGACAATCCTGTTTGGGGTACCATGCTTCACGAGCAGTCTATATATTAATGAAATCAAGATTAACGGAACATTTCTTAAAGGGCTGGGCATGGGAACGCAGGATCGAGTCCTGGCCATGCCAGGTTAGGAAACAGGAAACAGGACAAGTATTTCCTGACTCGGGTCTTAGTGATATGATGTCCCACACTGTTAATAGTTATAATCATATCCATAATTTTTAAAGAGGTGGACCGGTAAGCCAGCGGAAGTCCTAGGTCAGGTGACCGAAAGCTCCAGCTGTAGGTCATCATATGACTAAGACCCGCATCAGGAAACACTTGTCCTATTTCCAGACAAACATTATATCTATACCTACCGCCACTGAAGCTTTTGGTCATCTGACCGAAGCCTTTCACTGACTTACCGGTAAAATCCTTTAATTAAGGATTAAAACTATGTATAATGATCATTTAATCTTTAGAATTGACACCCAGTTAACCATTGATAATGCAATTATATATCTTTACAGTCTTTCCCAGTTACAATGTAACTTTTAAGAAGTTAGTGTCCATATTTTGCTTTCGTATGCATACAGTAACAATTAGTTCAGTAATAAAGAGCTGGGCTCACATCAGAAGGACGCGGATTCAGTCCTGGACGAGACGGAACATATGGGTAAGTCTCCTTTAGCATTTACGTCTGTTCACCTTGCAGTAAGTAAACATCTTATTTGACTTTACAAGTGGAAATGACCTAAGGACTTCAATGGAAATATGCCACTCTAATTGGCTTTCTTGGGTTATTAACACTCCAGGTACGACATATATACAGTGGAACTTCGGCACTCGAACTTAATTCGATCCAGAAGGCTGTTCGAGTACCGATCTGTTCGAGTACCAAACGAATTTTTCCCAACCAATTTTCATTTGTGTTGGCTGTTATCACTAATGTTCTTAGGCCCCCATGGTGACTTATATATACAAATAATATAAAAAAAAATACGAAGAAACACGAAAGAGTTTACAGCAAAGTTCTGGTAGGTCATGTTTCTTTGGTCGACTACCGAGCGATTCGTTTACCGAACTAAACGTTCAAATACCGAATTGTTCGAGTAAGGAGCTGTTCGAGTACCGAGGTTCCACTGTATAAATATATATATATATATATATATATATATATATATATATATATATATATATATATATATATATATATATATATATATATATATATATATATATCGCCTAACAATGATTATCTGCATATCTTGGTTAATTTTGCTATTAATGACTTTATAACTTTGTTAATTATCACGTACACAAGTCATAGAGATTTAATATTTAGTTCGTATATAAAAGTTCTTATTTTAGTATTTACTGGGGATGAATACTTGGTAGTCATCCTCAGTAAATCTATTTAAAAACTAATAATAATTGTATGGAGCAGCAACATTCTGGCTGCGAGTCAATGCAATTATTATTAGTCTTTAAACGGATTTTGTGTGTTAATTTGTTTGAATGGCATTTGCTATTTTTTTAATAATTCTTAGGTTACCTTTTAATAATTGCTGACTTTCTCCTCCTTGTGATGTTTTACTCGTTGTCAATGATGTTTGTTTACATAACACTTGTTTACGAAACATCTGAAGTGCAAGATTTCAGGTGCATTACAATTTCTAGCGTTTACACCTGCAGATTGCGAGTGAACGTTAATTTAACAAGAAGCATCTGGTGAGTCATTATACAAGGGACTCCACGACTGCTTAACCAACAAATCTCAATTGTTTTTTTCCCCCAGATATCACCTAGGGTGGTCACGACGCCTCGGGGATAATAGGGCCTTGTGTTACTGAGACAGACGGCTGGGGTGAACGCAGCTACGCAGACTGCTGATACACGCTCTTGTTCCCCTACGTCGGAAGAGCTGAGCCAGCTGCAGTTGATCCCTTGATCACAATCTTGTATATCTCCTAAATCTCTCGAGGATAAAGTCTGTATCTCTGAATGTCTTGAGGATAACGTCTCGAGTGATTGTGGTGTCAGGAGGAATTTTTCTTTTCCTGGTCCTTCCCTTGGAGATTTTGGCTATTTGATCGAGGCCTTCCGATGGCTTACCAACCTACCCATAAAAGAAAATCAATTACATTCTGTGACCTACCGTCACACCTATCTCAGACGGCTAATAGGATTTAAATCATATCTCTTACACGGAGGTCATTAAGACTGCACATAACTTGTTCACCAGCAATCAAGAATGCGTAAATCCCTTAAATAACGATTAATGTCTCACTGTAGACCGATAGGTATACACCTCTCGGTGTATATACGTTGAGTACCAGTGTTCGTACACGTCGGTGGCACCAGAGGACATCGGGCAGCTTCTCGTAATAAACAGGAAGCATTGAGATAACCATTATTTCATCTGCCTGTTCTTATTGGCTTATGTCCATGTTGTGTTTTAAGAGTTCTATCCCAGGGTTAACACAGGTGGAGCCACCTGTGGTACTGACGGTGAGTCCCACACTTGAGCTTGTCAACACCTTCCTACAAGTGAAGATTTAAGCCATGAATGAGTATTGTGTTAATCGTGCCGTAGTTCTATCTTTTTCTTTTAAATAATGCTGTTTTCGAATTTTAAAAAATATACGTAAATTTGTTAAGCGTTAAAATAACCTAAAATTATTTATATTACGTTGTTTTTAATAAGTAATGCAGTAATCATGCAGGGGTCTATTAGGGGCAGGTAAATATGTTTCAGAACAACTGTGGCCTCATAATTTCCTGAGTGCTTCGTTGTGCTTAAATTAAATGTCAGGATGGTTGTGTGAACGCCGGGTGAGTGCCAACTACGGATTAATGTTAAGTGTCACCAAGTGCCGCTGAAGGGCGTTATTACCCCCACACCTGTCTCCTCCCCCACATGGTAAACATTCCCATCTTGATTTCACTACCCAAAGAAAATAAAGCTGGCAAACAGCATGAATCTTGGACAGGTGTCCTCCACAGGTCCCTCAACACTTAATTACATTGTTCTGTACAAGACACTCGTAAGAAAACAATACGCTTAATTATTGACTATAACTTTGTGGTGATTAAGTGTTTTTATGGGTGGAAATCTTGTTTCATGACTGTTGGACTGGTAAGCCAGTGAAAGGACTCTGTCCCACGACCAAAAGCTTCACTGCTATCAAATAAGTCCCGTGTCTGGAGAAATTTCGCCATTACTCCTGACACACAAAATAGCAGACCAGGGGGCGGGGGCGCTGACCCATGAAACCTTCTCCAGGTATACTCCAGGTATACCCACCATTGTCCCCTGCAGCTACACACCTGATCTCGGACTGATGCAGTGACACATAGTGGAAGTTTTTGTAGTGACTGGTGTCGCATGGTGGAGGTTCCTGCAGTGACTGGTGTCACATGGTGGAGGTTCCTGCGGTGACTGGTGTCACATGGTGCAGGTTCCTGCGGTGACTGGTGTCACATGGTGCAGGTTCCTGCAGTGACTGGTGTCACATGGTGGAGGTTCCTGCAGAGACTGGTGTCACATGGTGGAGGTTCCTGCAGAGACTGGTGTCACATGGTGGAGGTTCCTGCAGAGACTGGTGTCACATGGTGGAGGTTCCTGCAGAGACTGGTGTCACATGGTAGAGGTTCCTGCAGAGACTGGTGTCACATGGTGGAGGTTCCTGCAGTGACTGGTGTCACATGGTGGAGGTTCCTGCAGAGACTGGTGTCACATGGTGGAGGTTCCTGCAGAGACTGGTGTCACATGGTGGAGGTTCCTGCGGTGATTGGTGTCACATGGTAGAGGTTCCTGCAGAGACTGGTGTCACATGGTGGAGGTTCCTGCAGTGACTGGTGTCACATGGTGGAGGCTCCTGCAGTGACTGGTATCACATGGTGGTTCTTGCAGTGACTGGTGTCACATGGTGGAGATTCCTGCAGAGACTGGTGTCACGTGGTGGAGGTTCCTGCAGTGACTGGTGTTGCACGGTGGTTCCTGCAACGACTGGTGTCACATAGTGGAGGTTCCTGCACTGGCTGGTGTCACGCAGTGGTTCCCGCAGCGACTGGTGTCATATAGTGGAGGTTCCTGCAGTGACTGGTGTCACATGGTGAAGGTTCCTGCAGTGACTGGTGTCACATGGTGGAGGTTCCTGCAGTGACTGGTGTCACATGGTGGTTCCTGCAGTGACTGGTGTCACATGGTGGAGATTCCTGCAGAGACTGGTGTCACGTGGTGGAGGTTCCTGCAGTGACTGGTGTTGCACGGTGGTTCCTGTAATGACTGGTGTCACAGAGTGGAGGTTCCTGCAGTGACTGGTGTCACGCAGTGGTTCCCGCAGTGATTGGTGTCATATAGTGGAGGTTCCTGCAGTGACTGGTGTCACATGGTGGAGGTTCCTGCAGTGACTGGTGTCACATGATGGAGGGTCCTGCAGTGACTGGTGTCACATGGTGGAGGTTCCTGCAGTGACTGGTGTCACATGGTGAAGGTTCCTGCAGTGACTGATGTCACATGGTGGAGGTTCCTGCAGTGACTGGTGTCACATGGTGGTGGTTCCTGCAGTGACTGGTGTTGCACGGTGGTTCCTGCAACGACTGGTGTCACATAGTGGAGGTTCCTGCACTGGCTGGTGTCACGCAGTGGTTCCCGCAGTGACTGGTGTCATATAGTGGAGGTTCCTGCAGTGACTGGTGTCACATGGTGGAGGTTCCTGCAGTGACTGGTGTCACATGGTGGTTCCTGCAGTGACTGGTGTCACATGGTGGAGATTCCTGCAGAAACTGGTGTCACGTGGTGGAGGTTCCTGCAGTGACTGGTGTTGCACGGTGGTTCCTGCAATGACTGGTGTCACAGATTGGAGGTTCCTGCAGTGACTGGTGTCACGCAGTGGTTTCCACAGTGACTGGTGTCATATAGTGGAGGTTCCTGCAGTGACTGGTGTCACATGGTGGAGGTTCCTGCAGTGACTGGTGTCACATGGTGGAGGTTCCTGCAGTGACTGGTGTCACATGATGGAGGGTCCTGCAGTGACTGGTGTCACATGGTGGAGGTTCCTGCAGTGACTGGTGTCACATGATGGAGGGTCCTGCAGTGACTGGTGTCACATGGTGGAGGTTCCTGCAGTGACTGGTGTCACATGATGGAGGGTCCTGCAGTGACTGGTGTCACATGGTGGAGGTTCCTGCAGTGACTGGTGTCACATGTTGGACGTTCCTGCAGTGACTGGTGTCACATGGTGGAGGTTCCTGCAGTGACTGGTGTCACATGTTGGACGTTCCTGCAGTGACTGGTGTCACATGGTGGAGGTTCCTGAAGTGACTGGTGTCCCATGGTGGAGGTTCCTGCAGTGACTGGTGTCACATGGTGGTGGTTCCTGCAGTGACTGGTGTCACATGGTGGTGGTTCCTGCAGTGATTGGTGTCACATGGTGGTGGTTCCTGCAGTGACTGGTGTCACATGGTGGTGGTTCCTGCAGTGACTGGTGTCACATGGTGGAGGTTCCTGCAGTGACTGGTGTCACATGATGGAGGGTCCTGCAGTGACTGGTGTCACATGGTGGAGGTTCCTGCAGTGACTGGTGTCACATGTTGGACGTTCCTGCAGTGACTGGTGTCACATGGTGGAGGTTCCTGCAGTGACTGGTGTCACATGTTGGACGTTCCTGCAGTGACTGGTGTCACATGGTGGAGGTTCCTGAAGTGACTGGTGTCCCATGGTGGAGGTTCCTGCAGTGACTGGTGTCACATGGTGGTGGTTCCTGCAGTGACTGGTGTCACATGGTGGTGGTTCCTGCAGTGATTGGTGTCACATGGTGGTGGTTCCTGCAGTGACTGGTGTCACATGGTGGTGGTTCCTGCAGTGACTGGTGTCACATGGTGGTGGTTCCTGCAGTGACTGGTGTCACATGGTGGTGGTTCCTGCAGTGATTGGTGTCACATGGTGGTGGTTCCTGCAGTGACTGGTGTCACATGGTGGTGGTTCCTGCAGTGACTGGTGTCACATGGTGGTGGTTCCTGCAGTGACTGGTGTCACATGGTGGTGGTTCCTGCAGTGATTGGTGTCACATGGTGGTGGTTCCTGCAGTGACTGGTGTCACATGGTGGTGGTTCCTGCAGTGACTGGTGTCACATGGTGGTGGTTCCTGCAGTGACTGGTGTCACATGGTGGTGGTTCCTGCAGTGACTGGTGTCACATGGTGGTGGTTCCTGCAGTGACTGGTGTCACATGGTGGTGGTTCCTGCAGTGATTGGTGTCACATGGTGGTGGTTCCTGCAGTGACTGGTGTCACATGGTGGTGGTTCCTGCAGTGACTGGTGTCACATGGTGGTGGTTCCTGCAGTGACTGGTGTCACATGGTGGTGGTTCCTGCAGTGACTGGTGTCACAAGGTGGTGGTTCCTGCAGTGACTGGTGTCACATGGTGGTGGTTCCTGCAGTGACTGGTGTCACAAGGTGGAGAGAATCAACAAATCTGTAGTACAATGAAAAGTTTTCAACTACAGTGTCGATCATCTTGGAAATGACGCAAAACAATATTAATGATGGTATTATCTCTCTAATTTGTACATGATGTACACTTAGTGGCTAGTTTATGGTTACACATGTACACCCGTACACCTGTACACCTGTACACCTGTACACCTGTACACCTGTTCGTTAATGCAAATATCTCATCTGCTAATCGTGTGACAACACCTCAATACATGCAGATAGAGTCAAAAGGTTCAGTTGTTGGTCCCGGTGAACATCGAACTGAAGAAGAAATGTGACTTTGACGGTGGAATAATTGTTGGTGCCAGACGAGTTTGTTTTAGTATTTTAAAAATAGCTGATCTCCTCGGATTTTCAAGCACAAGTCTAGAGATTACAGAAAATTGTGAAAAACAAAATATCCAGTGAGTGGCAGTTCTGTGAATGAAAACGCTTTGATTATGAGATAAGTCAGAGGAGAATGACCAAACTGGTTCACGCTGACAGGAAGGTGACACTAACTCAAATCTCAAAGTGGTACAACTGTCATGTGGGTTCGATAACGTGTCATCTACTGGTAACTGGTTACTGGTAACTGGTACTACTGAGACAACAGTGGTATGCAAAAAAGGATCTCTGGAAGCACAACACGTCTAACCTTGAAGTGGATGAATTACAGCAACAGACCACACCGGGTTCCACTCCTGTCAGCTAAGAACAGGAAACTGAGGCTTCACTGGGCACAGGTTCACCAAAACTGGACAGATGAACACTGGATAAACTTCGCCTGGTCTGTCGAAGTGCGAGTTCTGCTGCAACATGGAGATGGTAGGGTCGTAATTTGGCGTAAACCTTTAGGATGTGGAGGACCGGAAGATACGCAGCGTGAATGTACGGCCGATAAATCTGCACCAACTGTGTGATGCTATAATGTCAACATGGACCAAGTTCTCTAAGGAATGTTTCCAGCACCTTGTTGAATCCATGCCACAAAAAATTCGGAGTGTTCTTTTGGCAAAGGGAAGCCCTGCCAAGACATAGAAGTGTACCTAATAGGTGAGAACTAAGTATATGCAAGGCTTATCCTGATGGTTAGTAGATGCTGCCCACCACACTGCTCTTCCTGTTGTCAGTTACAACCCTATTTGCCAGAGAGAGATATATATAGAGTGGGAGAGGGAGGGATAATGCCATCTGGTCTGTAATACTACGAGTTAACCTGTGTCCGGCATGGTTGTTTCCTCTTCTATTTAATAATTCTTTAATCTCTGTCTATTTGCCGTTGATACATGAAAGTCTATGGGGATCCTGGGCCACCGTCCAGAGAACACCAAAGCCTGGGTCAGAACCATGGTGGAAGACTGAGGGAATTAATGACTATGTACCAAGCACCCTTTCCCCTCCACCTGTCTTTTATTTGGATTACATAGTGGGGATTTTTCCCCCTCGTTTGATAAATTTTGCCCCAGGGGTTTGTGGAAGGGGTCATAATTCTTGTGGAGTGCAGTGCTGAGATGATCTGCACCACCCTAGGGAAATGTGCTGTCAGTGATACGTCAAAAGTGACTGTCTTGTGTGTGTGTGTGTGTGTGTGTGTGTGTGTGTGTAATAATATATATATATATATATATATATATATATATATATATATATATATATATATATATATATATATATATATATATATATATATATATATATATATATATATATATATATATTTCAACACACCGGCCGTATCCCACCGAGGCGGGGTGGCCCAAAAGAAAAAACGAAAGTTTCTCCTTTTACATTTAGTAATATGTACAGGAGAAGGGGTTACTAGCCTCTTGCTCCCGGCATTTTCGTTGCCTCTTACAACACGCATGGCTAACGGAGGAAGAATTCTATTCCACTTCCCCATGGAGATAAGAGGAAATAAACAAGAACAAGAACTAGAAAGAAAATAGAAGAAAACCCAGAGGGGTGTGTATATATATATGCTTGTACATGTATTTGTAGTGTGACCTAAGTGTAAGTAGAAGTAGCAAGACATACCTGAAATCTTGCATGTTTATGAGACAGACAAAAGACACCAGCAATCCTACCACCATGTAAAACAATTACAGGCTTTCGTTTTACACTCACTTGGCAGGACGGTTGTATCTCCCTGGGCGGTTGTATATATATATATATATATATATATATATATATATATATATATATATATATATATATATATATATATATATATATATACTATATATAATCACCTCAGTCCTAGTCTTATTTCTGTATTTTGTTGGTCTCTGTCTCTCATAACTTCTCTTCCTTGCCTCTTGAGTCCCCTCGTCTCGCTACCACTAAGTTTCCAGCGTCAGCACCAGGACATGATAAATTCCTCATGTAGAGATAACCAGGTGTCATGTACTAATGTGCTCCCAGGTAAGACACAAGACGACATGGAAGTCGCAGCTACCATGTCGCCCTCACTGTTTACATCAGCAAGGATGGCTGTGTGTGGTACTCACCTACATGTTGTTGCAGGTGTCGAGTTTTAGCTCCTGGACACACCTATCAAGTTGCCGCTTGCCAGATTCACTCCCTCAATGCTTAGTGGACCCTGTCATGCATGCTCTTAAAGCCTTGTCTTCGTCAAGGTCTACTGCCTGACCACCCTTACACGGAAGTATTTTTGTAATATAACTTCCAGCAGTGTCCCCGAATACCTGTTTCCCGCCTATTAACTCCTCAGAGTATTTTTTATGTTGTTACCATATCTGTCCTCGAGTGTCGTTAGATTCAATTCCATTAGCGTCTCCTCATACCTCATACCTATTAGCTCTGGAACTATTCTTGTTACATACCACTGTACTTTCTCAAGCTTCTTAACATACTGTATCAGGTGTGAGTTGTTGTTGTTGTTGTTGTTGTTGTTGTTGTCGTTGCTGCTGCTGCTGCTGCTGCTGCTGCTGCTGCTGCTGCTGCTGCTGCTGTTGCTGTTGCTGCTGCTGCTGCTGCTGCTGCTGCTGCTGCTGCTGCTGCTGCTGCTGCTACTGCTGCTGCTGCTGCTACTGCTGCTGCTGCTGCTGCTGCTGCTGCTGCTGCTGCTGCTGCTGCTGCTGCTGCTGCTGCTGCTGCTGCTGCTGCTGCTGCTACTGCTGCTGCTGCTGCTCTCTTAAATGTGCCTGACATATGTTGCATAAAAGGCCTAAAATGGCTTCTCACCCCTATTATTATTATTATTATTATTATTATTATTATTATTATTATTATTATTATTATTATTATTATTATTATTATTATTATTATTATTATGATTATTATAATGGGGAGCGCTAAACCAGTAAGAATTTTAGAGCGCCTCTGGAGGGGAAGCAGAAGGCGTTCACTCTCAATTCAAGGAACTGGAAGACAGATCCAATTATGCTCACCCTTAGATCTTTCTGAATGAGACTTGTAGTATGTCACTCCCCGAGCCTGTACTCCTTGTCCGGTCTTCTTACCCCTTCCCCAATCTTCATAACCTTGCTTTGCTAGGGTTGAATTCAAGCAACCACTTTCCTAACCAATCTTGCAGTTGGCCTAAATCCATTTCCAACCTTTCTCTATCCCCATCTGTTTTTATTTTCCTTATTTCTTTTACATTAGCAAATACAGCTACACATGACTCACTTTCATCTGATACGTCATTCGCATAAAACAAAAACAATACTGTTGCTAAAACTGATCCTTGCGGAGACCCACATGTACTCTTCTCCCATTCTGAAGTCTCTTGCTTAATAATCAGTCTTTGTTTCCTTCGCTTAAGATAATCTTTGATCTATTGGAGATCATTTCTGTTATCTCTGCCTGCACCTCAACGTTTTGCCTCTGTCTCTTGTGGGGTACAGTATCAACTGCCTTCTTGCAGTCTAAGAAAATGCACTCAACCCATCCCTGTCTTGCGTCACTTTCGTTACTTTATCACAGATTTCTGATAATAATAATAATAATAATAATAATAATAATAATAATAATAATAATAATAATAATAATAATAATAATAATAATAATAATAATAATAATAATTATATATTTATTTCTACAAGTACATGTACAAGGTATACAGACCATAGCTGACATCAGTGGCATAGTACTATATAGAAAGCCGCTTGTTAAGCAGAGCATTTCGGGCAAATTAGGTCAGTTTTGTCCCAGGATGCGACCCACACCAGTCGACTAACACCCAGGTACCCATTTTACACTGATGGATGAACAGGGACAGCAGGTGTCTTATGTAAACACGTTCTACTGTTTTCCAGCCGTACCGGAGATTCCAATTCTGGACCTCAGTGTATGAGCCGAGTGCGCTAGCGACCGAGCTACGGGACGCCATTGGTTAGTAAGACAAAATTATGCCATCTGGTTTTTATTTATGAAAGCAATTATCACCGAGTGCTCCACCACTCTCCTAATTATCTTCTGCGTTACTTTGCATAGTATGCATGTCAGTGAAACCGGTCTGTATCTCAACACTCACCCAGCTGTGGTTGCAGGGGTCGAGTCTCAGCTCTTGGCCCCGCCTCTTCACTGGTCGCTAATAGGTCACTCTTCCTGCTCCGTGAGTTTTATGATACCTCTTCTTAAAGCTATGTATGGATTCTACCTCCACTACATCAATACCCAGACTGTGATTCATAACATCCCTGTGATTCATCTGAGTCTTCAACTTTCAATTGTGACCCCTTGCTGCTGTGTCCCATCTCTGGAACATCCTGTCTCTGTCCACCTTGTCAATTCCTCTCAGTATTTTATATGTCGTTATCATATTCCCCTATATCTCTTGTCCTCCAGTGTCGTCAGGTCGATTTCGCTTAACCTCTCTTCGTAGGACACGCCCCTTAGCTCCGGGACTAGTCTTGTTGCAAATCTTTGCACTTTCCCTAATTTCCTTACGTGCTTGGCTAGGTGTGGGTTCCACACAGTTGCTGCAAACTCCAATACAGGCCTGACATACACGATGTACAGGGTCCTGAGTGATTCCTTATAGAGATGGTTAATTGGTTAATGTGCGCTTTAGGAGATGTGCCTGGTGTTATACTCACCCCAAGATCATTTTCCTTGAGTGAGGTTTGTAGTCTCTGGCCCCCTAGACTGCACTCCGCCTGCGGTCTTCTTTGCCCTTCCACAATCTTCATGACTGCACTTGGTGAGGTTGAACTCCAGGAGCCAGTTTATGGGCCAGGCCTGCAGCCTGTCCAGATCCCTTTGTAGTTCTGCATGGTCCTCGTTCGATTGAATTCTTCTCATCAACTTAATATCATTTGCAAACAGGGACACTTCTGAGTCTATTCCTTACGTCATGTTCACATATTTTCTTCAACATAGGGGCTATATCCGCAGTCTTCCAGATCTGTTACAAGTATCTATTGACTTGTCGTAGTTCATTGTTAGTGGTTAGGTTAATGCTGCTGTTTCCTCTCACAGAACCCAAGGTTACACGTTGTCAGGTTCCATTGCCTTTGATGTATCTAGCATCATCAAACGTGATTTTTACCTCATTCTCTCTCGTATGTATGGTGTCCAGTACCTGTCCGTAGGTCTTCTAGCATTGCACTTATTTCCACTGAGATGACATCTTCAGATGTTTAACACTTTGCAGACTTCTTTGTCATATATTATAAGCTCTCCTCTTAACTTCTTTAGTGGAAGTACCTGGTTTTTTACTGTTATCTTTCTTGTGACGTGTGTGTACTCACCTATGTGTGGTTGTGGGTGTCCAGTTTCAGCTCCTGGCCCAGGACAAATTCCAACTACTCCGTTATGGAAAACTGGAGGAGATAATAACTAGAACAGAGTATACTACTGACTCTGGCCATACAATAGAGCGGAAAAATAATGTAAGGGACCTGGGAGTAGTAATGTCTGAGGATCTCACTTTCAAGGATCACAACAGTGCCACGTTCACACGTGCAAAGAAAATGATAGGATGGATAATGAGAACTTTCAAAACGAGAGATTGTAATAAAGTTGGTAGAATTACCGACAATATGTAAATTAAAAGGACACAAGTGCAACTAATGTGACATTTATTGTGGCAACGTTTCGCTCTCCAGGAGCTTTATCAAGCCATTACAAACAATACATGGACACAGAGGGTATATAAAGGCTCAGAGTGAGGTGAATACTAGTGAGGTACCATTTCGATGTTCACTAGTGGTAGTAGTAGTACTAGTAGTAGTAGTGGTAGTGACAAAAGTAATACAATATGGTAGAGCAATTAATTCGTACATGAGTAAAAGGATATAAAAGCTATTACTTGGGTAACATAAAAATAGGTTGGACAAATAAAGACTGGAATGAGGCAGCTTGTTTCAGTGTTCACTCTCTGTGCTTTGTGTAGTATAACAGGAGAGACTATGTGATGGCAGGGTTTACTGTTTTCAGGAGGATTCTTGCTAAGACTTCGGAGATGGTGAAGCTGCCGTTGTTTTGTTTAATTGTATTCGAAACAGCGATCAGTGCTGATTCGAGGCACTTGCGTCTGCGGAAATTAGTTTCTTTGATCACTAATTGGGCGTCTCTGAATTTCATGAGATGATTGGTGGAATTTCGGTGTTGTACACAGGCGTTGTTCAGGTTATCGTTCCTACATGCGTAAATGTCACATTAGTTGCACTTGTGTCCTTTTAATTTACAAAATGAGAGATGCCAAGCCCATGATGATCCTTTTCAAATCACTTGTTCTCTCTAGGCTGGAATACTGCTGTACATTAACATCTCCATTCAAAGCAGGTGAAATCGCAGATCTAGAGAGTGTACAGAGATCCTTTACTGCACGTATAAGTTCTGTCAAGCACCTTAACTACTGGGAACGCTTGGAAGCACTTGACTTGTACTCGTTGGAACGCAGGAGGGAGAGATATATCATAATCTACACTTGGAAAATCTTGGAAGGAATGGTCCCAAATCTGCACACAGAAATCACTCCCTACGAAAGTAAAAGACTGGGCAGGCGATGCAAAATGCCCCCAATAAAAAGTAGGGGCGCCATTGGTACACTAAGAGAAAACACCATAAGTGTCCGGGGCCCAAAACTGTTCAACAGCCTCCCATCAAGCATTAGGGGAATTGCCAATAAACCCCTGACTGCCTTCAAGAGAGAGCTGGACAGATACCTAAAGTCAGTGCCGGATCAGCCGGGCTGTGGCTCGTACGTCAGACTGCGTGCGGCCAGCAGTAACAGCCTAGTTGATCAGGCCCTGATCCATCGGGAGGCCTGGTCATGGACCGGGCCGCGGGGGCGTTTATCCCCGGAATAACCTCCAGGTAACCTCCAGGTAACCTCCAGGCCCTTCTCATCGGTGGTCGCTACTAGGTTCATTCTTTCAGGTTGTTCCACTTCCTAACTATTGCAAGGCTGAATAAATATTTCGTAACGTCCCCGATTTTGTGTGTGTGTGTGTGTGTGTGTGTGTGTGTGTGTGTGTGTGTGTGTGTGTGTGTGTGTGTGTGTGTGTGTGTGTGTGTGTGTGTGTGTGTGTGTGTGTGTGTGTGTCTTTATTGATTATGTGTGAGGCTTGCACAGTACGTAATAATAATAACATCTTTATTTACTACAAGTACATGTACATGGTATACAGTCCTAGCTGACATCACTGACATACTACTATATAGAAAGCACCTTGTTATGCTGAACAATTCGGGCAAATTAGGTCAGTTTTATTCCAGGATGCTGCCCACACCAGTCCACTAACACCCAGGTACCCATTTTGCTGATGGGTGAACATAGACAACCGGTGTAAGGAAATACGTCCAATGTTTCCACCGCTTCGCCGGGAATCGAACCCGGACACTCACCGTGTGTAACGAGAGCTTCTGCCACCAGGCCACGGTGCACCGCTTCTCTTAGTATCCACAGATATTTCATTAAGTCGTGTTATCTTTGACATATAAAGCTGCAATGGGGTCTCTCTCATTCGTGAAATACTGATCTCAGTTTTATTTATCCTTCCATATATGGTACTCGTCACTTGGAGCAGGACATATTTATGGTTTTCCCAGAGACGAATATTTTTTACGTGTCCCTGGGGAAGCCGGATAGTGTGAGTGTACGCATGTAACTCTACCAGTTACTCCAGTTGTAACACTGGCGCTTGACCCACCAGAGCCTCTCTTGAGGGCTCGGCGCCACGGGGGGCCTTTGTGGCATCCCGGACACTGAGGTCACAGGCAGGGAGGTACTGAAGAAGGTGCCAGGCGAGTAGGTATTGATGACGACGGGAAGGAGAGGGTACCTGCTGGAGGGGATGGGGAGGCACTGAGGGGGTGGGAGAGATCAGGGAGAGCGGAAGAGAACAGGGAGAGCGGGAGGGAACAGGAAGAGAGGGAGGCAACAGAGGGAGCGGGAGAGAACAAGGAGAGCGGGAGGGACCAGGGAGAGAGGGAGGGACCAGGGAGAGAGGGAGGGACCAGGGAGAGAGGGAGGGACCAGGGAGAGAGAGGGAGGGACCAGGGAGAGAGGGAGGGAGCAGGGAGAGAAGGAGGGACCAGAGAAAGAGAGGAGGGAGCAGGGAGAGAGGGAGGGAGCAGGGAGAGAGGGGCTGGGACCAAGAGAACATGTAGGCCAGGAAGAATTACAGCAGTTGGATATGCTGAATGTTGAAGACAGAGTAAAACAACTGAAGCTAAATCATGTTTATAAAATTGCTCACAAACAATGTCCAGAATATCTTGCTGTCAATTTTGTCAAGGTTGGGAACCAAAGCAATCATAGTACTAGGGGGAGAGAGCACAACTTTGTAGTACCCACAGTCAGTGGCCAGGCTTCAAACACCTTTTATTGTACAGCAATAAAGGAATGGAACAGACTACCCGCACATGTCAAAGCCAGTCATAGCGTGAACCAGTTCAAGAAGAGTGCCAAAAGGTGTCTGATGAATGTAGCTACAGAAAGGGAGGGGAATGATTTTCTATTTTTTAGCTAACATACGTGTAAATTTTACCTTATTCCTAGTAATGACCCTCGTATTGTAGATAGTCTTAATGACCTTGGTGTAGCAGATAGTCTTTTTAGTATGATAATAAGATGTTATCTTCATTGTAGAATAATAAGAAAATATTATAACCTTTATACTATAATAATAAGGTAAAAGGACCCCAATGGAAATAAGTCACTCTGTCTGACTTTTTTGGGTTATCCCAGGTTCTCTACACATATGCTGCTATGTATGATAATTCTATGTAACTGTATTTGTGTATACCTGAATAAACTTACTTACTTACTTACTTACTAGAGAGGGAGGGACCAGGGAGAGAGGGAGGGACCAGGGAGAGAGGGAGGGACCAGGGAGAGAGGGAGGGACCAGGGAGAGAGGGAGGGACCAGGGAGAGAGGGAGGGACCAGGGAGAGAGGGAGGGACCAGAGAGAGAGGGAGGGACCAGGGAGAGAGGGAGGGACCAGGGAGAGAGGGAGGGACCAGGGAGAGCACAAACATCAGCTACTAGAGACACAGGTCATCGTTATTTTCACACCAGTGGTGGCTCACCAGGTTCCCCTTACCACACTCTCATGGGTGGTCAATGACCTCTCTCTGCTGTTGCTGTACTGCTGTTCCTGCAGACTCTGCTGCTGCACGCTCTGCTGCTGCTGCAGTGTCTGTTGCTGCTGCAGGCTCTGCTGTTGCTGCAGACTCTGCTGCTGCTACTGCAGGCTCTGTTGCAGTCTCTGCTACTGCTGCAAGCTCTGCTACAGTCTCTGCTGCTGCTGCAAGCTCTGCTGCTGCTGCAGTCTCTGCTGTTGCTGCAGACTCTGCTGCTGCTACTGCAGGCTCTGCTGCTGCTACTGCAGGCTCTGCTGTTGCTGCAAGCTCTGCTGCAGTTTCTGTTGCTGCTGCAAGCTTTGCTGCTGCTGCAGGCTCTGCTGCTGCTGCAAGCTTTGCTGCTGCTGCAAGCTTTGCTGCTGCTGCTGCAGGGTCTGCTGTTGTTGCAGGCTCTGCTGCTGCTGCAAACTCTGTTGCTCCTGCAGTCTCTGCTGCTGATGTAGTGTCTGCTGCTGCTGCAGGCTCTGCTGTTGCTGCAGGTTCTGCTGCTGCTGTGGCAAGCTCTGTTGCTGCTGCAAGCTCTGATGCAGACTTTGCTGCTGCTGCAAGCTTTGCTGCAGGCTCTGCTGCTGTTGCAGGCTCTTCTGCTGTTCCAGGCTCTGCTGCTGCAGCAGACTCTGCTGCTGCTGCCGGAAGCTCTGCTGCTGCTGCAGTCTCTGCTGCGGCTGCAGGCTCTGCTGCTGCTCCAGGCTCTGCTGCTGCTGGCTCTGCTATGCTGCAAGCTCTGCTGCTGCTGCAGGTTCTGCTGCTTCCGTTGGCTCTGCTGCTTCTGCTGGCTCTGCTGCTGTTGGAAGCTCTGCTGATGCTGCAAGTTCTGCTGCTGCCGCAGGCTGTGCTGCTGCTGCAGTCTCTGCTGCTGGTGCAGGCTCTGCTATGCTGCAAGTTCTGCTGCTGCCGCAGGCTGTGCTGCTGCTGCAGACTCTGCTGCTGCTGCTACAAGCTCTGCTGCTTCAGTCTCTGCTGCTGGTGCTGCAGTCTTAGCTGCTGCTGCAAGCTCTGCTACTGCTGCAAGCTCTGCTGCTGCTGCTGCTGCTGCAGTCTCTTCTGCTGCTGCTGCAGTCTCTTCTGCTGCTGCTGCAGTCTCTTCTGCTGCTGCAGGCTCTGCTGCTGTTGCAAGCTTTGCTGGTGCTGCAGGCTCTGCTGCTGTTGGAAGCTCTGCTGATGCTGCAAACTCTGCTGCTGCCGCAGCCTGTGCTCCTGCTGCAGGCTCTGCTGCTGGTGCAGGCTCTGCTATGCTGCAAGTTCTGCTGCTGCTGCAGGTTATGCTGCTGGTGCAGGCTCTGCTATGCTGCAAGTTCTGCTGCTGCTGCAGGCTCTGCTGCTGCTGCAGGCTCTGCTATGCTGCAAGTTCTGCTGCTGGTGCAGGCTCTGCTGCTGGTGCAGGCTATGCTATGCTGCAAGTTCTGCTGCTGCTGCAGGCTCTGCTGCTGCTGCAGGCTCTGCTATGCTGCAAGTTCTGCTGATGCTTCAGTCTCTGCTGCTGCAGTCTTAGCTGCTGCTGCAAGCTCTGCTGCTGCTATAAGCTCTGCTACTGCTGCAAGCTCTGCTCCCACTGCAAGCTCTGCTGCTGCTGCAGTCTCTTCTGCTGCTGCAGGCCCTGCTGCTGTTGCAAGCTCTGCTGCTGCTACACTCTCTGCTGCTGCTGCAGTCTCTACTGCTGCTGCAGGCTCTACTGCTATTGCAGGCTCTGCTGCTGCTGAAGCTCTGCTGCTGCTGCAGACTCTACTGCTGCCGGAAGCTCTGCTACTGCTACAGGTAGTGCTACTACTACAGGTGGTGGTACTCCTACAGGTGATGGTGCTGCTACAGGTGGTGGTGCTGCTACAGGTGGTGCTGCTGCTTCAGGTGGTGCTGCTGCTTCAGGTGGTGCTCCTGCTTCAGGTGTTGGTTGTGGTAGAGGTGTGCAAACGTACTAACAAATGATGGTAAGGTTGCAAGAATGGGAGAATCATTACTAGCTAGCAAACGTCGTTGTGTGGACTTAAAGTTAACCAGGGGTATCTACCTACCTACCTACCTACCTAGAGGGCATTCCGGGGATCAACGTCCCCGCGGCCCGGTCCACGACCAGGCCTCCCGGTGGATCAGGGCCTGATCAACGAGGCTGTTACTGCTGGCCGCACGTAATCCAACGTACGAACCACAGCCCGGCTGATCCGGCACCGTCTTTAGGTATCTGTCCAGCTCCCTCTTGAAGACAACCAGGGGTCTTCCCGTAATGCCCCTTATTGCTGGTGGGAGGCTGTTGAACAGTCTTGGGCCCCGGACACTTATTGTGTTTTCTCTTAGTGTACCAGTGACGCCCCTACTTTTCACTGGGGGTATGTTGCATCGCCTGCCAAGTCTTTTGCTTTCGTATGGAGTGATTGCTGTGTGCATATTAGGGACAAGTCCCTCCAGAATCTTTCAGGTGTAGATTATGATATATCTCTCTCGCCTGCGCTCTAGTGAGTACAAGTCAAGTGCTTCCAGGCGCTCCCAGTAGTTAAGGTGTTTGATGGAACTTATACGTGCAGTATGGTGGGGACTACAACCTAGCCAGGGGTGCGGTGGGGACTACAAGCTAGCCAGGGGTGTGGTGGGGACTACAACCTAGCCAGGGGTGGGGCGGGGACTACAAGCTAGCCAGGGGTGTGGTGGGGACAATAAGGTAGCCAGGGGTGTGGTGGGGACTGTAAGTTAACCAGAAGTCTGGTGAGGACTATAAGCTAACCAGAAGTCTGGTGAGGACTACAAGCTAGCCAGAAATGTGGTGGGGACTACAGCACACACTGCCACTCACTTCACCTCTGACCCAGGCTAGAGTAGCCGATCTGTGCAACTTTCTCAACTCATTCCTGTCGTACGACTCACCCAAAGTCGTACGTCGCTATGATTATTATCTTGTCTATAATGAGTCTAGACAAGAGCAGGAAGAGAGGGGAATTGGTCCATGTATCACCACACTGACCAGGTCCTTACGTTAAGACCATGTATGACCACACTGACCGGGTCGTTATGACCATGTATCACCACACTGACCGGTCGTTAAGACCATGTATCACCACACTATCCAGGTCGTTAAGATGATGTATGATCACAGTGACCAAGTCGTTAAGAGGATATAATCACAACGACACAGGTGAGCCAGCATCAGGTCCACACAGAAATACCAACATTTTGTGTCTCTTCTTCCAATTAGTCTTGTAAATCGCATCTTCCTTAAAACAAGATACACTCGAGAAATTTAATATTATTCATTGATAAACATATTTTTATGAATTAAAATTAAATACTATTTATATAATATTTCTCTAAAATTACCTTAACATTCTAATCTATCTCTTCTATAGATTATATTAACAAACTGGTATTAATGAATAAAAGACACAACGCCATGACTGGAACAATACACATAATTCCCGCACATAAGAGTCATTAGTATACTGGTATTGTAGCCTAATACTAATTCCTCTACCTAAGGTTTTCTTAAATTCAGTCTAACATTGTATAGGATATATGAAGTGCATGTCTCTCAGTGTATATACACTGAGAGTTACAGTAAAATGTCAAGACCAGGGTCAGGAAATATTCGTCTTGTTTCCGAACGAAAGAAACAATAATCCCTATTTTAGGGATTAAATTATAACTGAGTGGAGGTGAACAGGTTACATAAAGGCTTAATGATCCTCGTGTATTTGATAGACTTTACATTTGATTAACCATCAATGTGGCACATTAATTTCGAGATGTTCAGACTAATTTTCATGGTTTTAATTACAACAATTAATTAAGACAATGCTCAGATACCACGATGACTGAACATTAAGAGCCACGTGCAGCAGTTGGGTATATTTATTGTTGGAATGTTTGGCGTACACAGTAAGCCTCTTCAGTCAAATACGAAGGGAACAGTAAAAATGAAACAGAAGATGTAGTCAGTCTACTGTGTAGACTGTAGACAAACATTTCATCAATAAAGATACCCAACTGTTGTACATGTGTCTTAATCTTCAACTTGTCGGTATTTTATATCATTTTCAACCACGACAATTGTTGATGTTGACGCCAAGATAGCAAACTAAGATGCACGACTGATATACTACACTGACTTTACTTTTATCCACAATCTATTTGGTGGCTTACAGCACTGTTGAACCTAACTACTAAAATGGTCGTGAACTACTTGACCCGAAGTGTCGTGAGCATGTGAATTAGTCCTTAATTTGTGTGTTAATTAGGAACGTTTATACGTACGTGACTACAATGGATTAGATTTAGAAAGGACATAAGTAAGTACTGGTTTTCGAACAGAGTTGTGGATGCGTGGAACATCATCTGAGTAGGGTGATCGAGGCTAGGACCTTGGGTAGTTGCCCTGTATCGGCCAGTAAACCTTCTGCAGTATTCCTCCATTCTCATATTCTTATGAGTGTACATTCAGGCTCTCGCATTATTAGTTGATTGTATATTGATTTAAAATCAAATTCGCTATTATTATTACGCAGACAACAACGTGCGCAGACACGCATACGTAAAGAAAAACTCACATCGTAACTTACCTAAGAATATAAATTGGTTGATCTGGGGTAAGCGAGTCTGTACTGGATGATTGAACAGTGGAGTGGGTGGTGTTGGTGGCGCAGCGCTGACACTTATGGTAACACTTCTTCACACGCCCACGCCCATTTTCCCCCACCCCAGCACGCCTACCCGCCCACACCACACACGCATTCACTGAACATGACCGAACGTCAAAACGGCTGAATAAAGTGGAAAACTAAATGCCAAAGAAATTAATATTTTATATTTATACACCGGAAATGCAAAGAAAAAATCTGGAAGATCTGCTATGATACCCGAGGTGAGATAAAAGTACTCAGATAACCCGTGCTTTTATAACCAATATATGGAAGCGAATAGGAATTTTTTTTATATCAGGTGGTACTGAAACAACCAGAGGAAAGTACAGAATAATAAAAAACTAATACTCTAAATTCGTGAAATTTAAAAAATACCAAAATACTTTTTTAAAACAACATCACAATCTTATCAGGAAAAAGGCACTTTGTTGGTAAGAAAACAGGAAAATATATCCTGATTCGGGTCTTTGTAAGACGAACCGTTCATGGATTAAACACAGCTGTGGTACCAGTACATGGTATTGACTGGTCCTCAAATAGAACGTCGTTTCTCGCACGCTTTACTTTTCGCTTATATCTGAACGATCTAAACCTCTATAAATATTCAATATTTTTTATTCAAAGTTAGGTTAAAGTATATTAACTATATGTTTACGTTTAGTTAACCAACTAATAGATCTGGTAGTAAAGTTTTTTTCAGGTTACGTCGTTTTATATTTCAGAAAACAGAACAAATATTTCCTGACACAGGTTTTAATAGAACATTAAAATAGAGGAACACTGTGGCAGGCCTACTGGTCAAAACTAAGTAGGCCTATCTCTCAACCAACCGTTCCCACCCACCCACATGTCCAACATTATCCCAAAGTTTCCCAAGAATTAGCTTCAGTACCCCAGATACTAATCAGACCCAGCCCCTCTCACTCATATATTTATCCAATCTCTTTTTAAAGCTACCCAAGGTCTTAGCACGAGCTAAGATGTGGAAACAGAGAGTTGGTATCCACTCACAGGCTGTTTTATTTATAGGAAAGGATTGACTATCACTAATTTAATAAAATACTATGAGGTATAGAGAGGTTAATAATGAGAGGCTATTTGAGATGGGAGAAAAGTGAATGAGAGAACGAAATTGCAGGGTTGATATTCAGATGAGTCAGTAGGGACATAAGACAATAAAAGACTTCAGTGTGAAATCAGTGTACCAGTGGATAGTACAAGGAAGGTATATAGCTGAGTCCAGGTGTATATGTTAGGTAAGACACATATGCAACAGTTAGGTATCTTTATTCCGAAACGTTTCGCCTACACAGTAGGCTTCTTCAGTCGAGTACAGAAAAGTTGATAGAAGCAGAAGATACTTGAAGACGATGTAATCAGTCCATCACCCTTAAAGTTTTGAGGTGGTCAGTCCCTCAGTCTGGAGAAGAGCATTGTTCCGTTGTCTGAAACAATACCATTTTAATGTTCATCCAGGTGTATATCCTGGCCCAGAAGTGCGTATAATAAAGCGCCAAAGGGATGGGCAGTAAGCTACAAAAATTAAAGTGTACTGGCTTGGCCAAAGAGCTACCTGGAGAGTGTTTTGGAGGTCAACGCCCCCGCGGTCCAGTCCTTGACCAGGCCTCGCGAGGGATCAGGGCCTGATCAATCAGGCTGTTACTGCTGGCCGCACGTAGTCCAACGTAAGAACCACAGCCCGGCTGATCAGGTACTGACTCTAGGCATCAGTCCAGCTCTCTCTTGAGGACAATCAGGGGTCTATTGGTAATTTCGCTTATGGCTGGTGGGAGACTGTTGAACAGTGTTGGGCCCTGGACACTTTATTGCGTTTATTCTTAGTGTACTAATGGTGCCCCTACTTTTCATTAGTGGTATGTTGCACCGTCTGACCAGTCTTTTGTTTTCGTAGGGAGAGATTTCTGTGTGCAGATTTGGGACCATTCCTTCCAGGATTTTCCAGGTGTAGATTATGATTTATCTCTCTCGCCTGCGCTCTGGTAAATATAGGTCAAGTGCTTCCAAGCGTTCCCAGTAGCTGTTTGATGGAACTTATATGTGCAGCAAAAGTTCTATGTACATTCTCTAGATCTGCTATTTCATCTGCCTAGAGAGAACAAGTGATTTAAAAAAGGATCATCATTGGCTTGGCATCTCGTTTTAAAAGTTCTCATTATCCATCCTTTCACTTTCCTCGCAGATGTGATAGTGACACTGTTGCAATCATTGAAGAGATCCTCTAACATTACCACTCCCAGGTCCTTCACACTAATTTTCCGCTCTATTGTGTGATTAGAGTTTGTAGTATACTCAGTTCTAGTTATTATTTCCTCCAGTTTCCATAACACATTAGTTGGAATTTGTCCTCATTGACCATGATATTGTTTTCCGTTGCCCATTGAAAACTTGGTTTATATCTGCTTGGAGATTTACTGTGCCCTCAACTGATGACAGTCTCATCGCCTGAAAAGGATGACATGGTGATTTTCAGTACAAATTTGGGACTAATCTCTCTAGGATTTTCCAAGTGTATATTATCATGTACCTTTCTCACCTGCATTCCAGGGAGTACAAATCAAAGGCTTTCAACCATTCTCAGTAATTTAGGTGCTTTATCGTACTTATACGTGCCTCTCTCATCAGCTCTGTGATTCTTCGTCTTTGTCTGTATAGGGAGCGTCTTTCTTTTTCTAGTTTACGTCTTCTCTTTCTTTTTCTTATAGGAATATGACTTGAGCAGGCCTCAAGTGCCATAGAGTTAATTCTTTCTAGGAATATTGCTGCACAATATTGCTGCACAATATTGCGCACATGTGAAATTGCAGAACTAGAAAATGTACAGAGAACCTTCACGGCGCGCATAACGGAGATAAAACATCTCAATTACTGGGAGGTCTTGAAGTTCCTGAACCTGTACTCTCTGGAATGCAGGCGGGAGAGATACACGATTATATACACCTGGAAAATCCTAGAGGGACTAGTACCAAACCTGCACACGAAAATCACTCCTTACGAAAGCGAAAGACTCGGCAGACGATGCAACATCCCCCCAGTAAAAATCAGGGGTGTCATTAGCACGTTAAGAGACAACACAATAAGTGTCAGGGGCCCAAGACTGTTCAACTGCCTCCTAGCATACATAAGGGGGATTACCAATAGACCCCTGGCTGTCTTCAAGCAGGCACTGGACAAGCACCTAAAGTCGGTACCTGACCAGCCGGGCTCTGGTTTGTACGTTGGATTGGGTGCAGCCAGCAGTAACAGCCTGGTTGATCAGGCCCTGATCCACCATGAGGCCTGGTCACAGACCGGGCCGCGGGGGCGTTGACCCCCGGAACTCTCTCCAGGTAAATTCCAGGTACTCCAGGCAAAAGTTCGGATCCGTTGTTAGGTAAGACACATATGCAACAGTTAGGTATCTTTATTATGAAACGTTTCGCCTACACAGTAGGCTTCTTCAGTCAAGTACAGAAAAGTTGATAGAAGCAGAAGATACTTGAAGACGATGTAATCAGTCCATCACCCTTAAAGTTTTGAGGTGGTCAGTCCCTCAGTCTGGAGAAGAGCATTGTTCCATAGTATGAAACAATATGGAGAAGAAGTGACAGGATGGAGCTTTTATAGCGCCAGGAGGTGAGACGTAGGCCACTAGGAGAGGTAAGAACTCAGATGTTGAAAGGTTAGGTCCCTCTCAAACCCAGCCCCTCTCACTAGTGGAAGTTGTCGAAGTTGATTGCAGGTCTGTACCAAGATACCCTTGTGTTGCAGTGTCTGACAGACACGTGTTGTTTAGGATGTCTTCCCAACTTGTTTCATTTAGGACATGGGTGACTTGATCCCACTGTATTTTTTCGTTATTGAAGCTGAATTTAGTGAAGGCACCTTCATAACTGGTCACCTTTTACTGGTCAGGAGCCGTGTGCATACATGTCTATATCTCTATTATGTTGTGGTCTGAGTGTATTGTTTGATACTGTTATATTCCGTATCATCATTATTGTTGATGAAGATGAGGTCTAGTGTATTTTCTAATCTTCTTGGCTGTATTATTTGGTGGTTTAAAGTGAATTTGTTACAGAGATTTAATAGTTCGTGTGTGTGTGAATTTTCGTCTGAGCTGCCTCCTGAGGTTATCTCTGCTAAACAGTCTTCCACTTTAGGTGTCTTAAGCTGAAATCTCGCTGCAGCAAGATGTTTGGGGCAGGAGTTGATAAATTTTCTAGACAGTGGTCAATTTTTAAAAGCTGTTCCTGGAACTGTTAGGAAGTAGCATTCAGAGGCTTGTATACAACCACTATGACAAGGTTTTGTTTTCGATCTTTACTGTAAAAACTTCATTATCATTTGATGTGTTTAATAGTTCCAAGCAAATGAGCGGCTCTGTGACATACAGGCCAATCCCCCCTTGTTGCCTGTTCACTCTGTCGCATCTGAATAGGTTATAACCTGGGATACATATTTCATTGTCAAAGTGATCCTTTATGTGGGTCTCTGTGAAAGCCGCAAACATTGCATGTGACTCCGTGAGCAGTCCCTTAATGAAATGTATTTTGATGTTTGTTGATGGCTTTAGACCCTGTATGTTTGCAAATGTAAATATCGTCGTACTGATGATACGTACGGAGGCTTTGCTTGCAGGCATTAATATCTGTTGTTCTGGAGTGGAGGCCAATGACTGCGCCTCCATTCCAGAAGCGTTTTGAGTTAGTGTAGGATTTGTGTCATTTCTCGCCAGTTTCCTTTTTTCCTTGCACATGTGTCTAATTTATCAACGTGTCAGTTCTCTGAACCATTCATCTACATTCTTCAGTCGAATACAGAAGAGTTAGCAGAAGCAGTAGAGATATGAAGACGATGTAATCAGTCTATCACCTTTGAAGATGTAGTTTTGAGGTGGTCAGTCCCTCAGCCTGAAGAAGAGTTTTGCTCCAAATTCTGGAACAATGTGAGGTTGAAGCAACAGTATAGAGACATACTGTCGAAAGTTGAAGTGCAGTTCAATAGTAGAAGAAAGAAGGTAATCACTGAGAGGTCACGTCCCTCTCAAATCCACTCCTTCTCACTTGAAAAAGTTGTCAAAGACGTGTTTTGTACCAACACATAGTTGTGTTGCAGTTTTAAGGATGTATACGACACTCCTCTGTGTGTGTGTCGTACACACTGAAGATGTATCGGTTTTGTGATCCAAGAAAACTCTCCAGAAATGTGGCTCCTGATAATATTTCCTGAAATACTGATGGACACCAGTCAATTTAGAAATACGGAAGGTACAGCGGTTCTGTAATGTCTAGGTCAGGATGTCTGTCACGTGGTGCAACAGTGTGGGACATAGAATGACCGTCACGCGGTGCCTTAGCGTGTGGGACGCGACTCTTCAACACAACCTTAACCCATAATTTGCGTCTCAGAATTCTGGCAGAGAACAAAAACAAAAGCAAACACTACAAAGAACTTCCTCGCTCACTATCTTTGTTCAGTATTACGACTCGAGTTCAATGAGGATACTTGCGGTAACCAGCGGAAAATAACCAGCGGCACTTATATACATAGAATAATAACACGTTCCGGGCAGTTTGAGTCCAGATAATTTGCTCCAGATTCTTAGGTCGTTCGGAACAGGAAACGGATCGCCTTTCTTAACCAAAACAAAATTTAAAAATGTCTTAACTTTTAGTAATAAAGCATCGAGAGAGCTTTGTATAGATTTTAAAATGGCCGCTAAAAGAATGAAAATCATTTAACACAGGAAAACATTTGACAAAAGGAGGTGGAGGAAGAAGGAAAAGGAAAGATAGTGTTATTAGGATGCTGAAAATGGAAGAAAATGCCGACAAGTTGATGAGGCATCTGTAAACACGGAATATCAGGGAAAATGAATGAGGTATACAACTTTGAGCATCCCAAAAAATGCCGTGACCTCCCGTCTAAGAGAGTGTGTGTTCTATCTCTTGCAGATACTTCCACCCTGTCCTTGAGAAACAATGTTACAATACCAGTTGCACTGCATATCATTTAAAAGGGACCAGGAGGCACACACCCCGTACAACACATCATAGTAGTTATGGTAGCTATGACAACACCCCAAGTGATTTTTTAGTGGTAGGAAACGAAGAAAGAAAATGGAAAGAGATAACCAAAATAGTCCACCACCTTGGAGCCTTGTTGGACTGGAGGCACAGCCAGTGGCACCTCTGGGCTCACAGCTACTGATGCCAACAACAAAATCCCCCCAACAAACATGCAACACAACCTCATTTATATTTGCTAATATACAGGGCCTTAAGCCATCCACAAACAACAAAATACGTTTCATTAGTGGACTTCTAGGGGAGTCAAATGCACTGTTTGCAGCCTTCACAGAGACCCACGCAAAAGATTACTTTGACAGTGAAATATGGATACCTGGATACAACCTTTACAGATGTGACAGAAAGAACAGGCAACAAGGGGGGGTTGGCCTGTATGTCAAAGAGTCTCTCATTTGCACAGAGATACTGAACACCACAAATTATGTAGTTGAAGTTCTGACAATAAAAATCGAGAACCAAAACTTACTCACTGTACTTGTATATAAGCCACCAGATGCAACTTCCCAACAGTTCAAAGGACAACTATCAAAAATTGACTCCTGTCTGGAAAACTTTTCAGCCCCATCCCCAAACATCTTGCTGCTTGGTGACTTCAATCTAAGACATACAAAATGCAATAATATAGCAAATAATGTTGTAGCAGAAATAATCCCTGGAGGCAGCGCAGATGAAAAGATCACACACACAACAGCTGCTGAATTTCTGCAACAAACACACCCTAAGTCAGCAGATAGTGGAGCCAACAAGACTGGAGAACACACTGGACCTTATTTTCACAAATAATGAGGACCTGGTAAGGAACATAACAATATAAAAAACAACAAATTATGATGACAATCTAATCGAAATCCAGGCTTACATGCACAGGAGTCCTGATAGGCAAAATGCATACAGATCTAAGGGTACCTTTACCAAATTCAACTTCAACAACAAGAACACCATCTGGGATCAGGTAAACTATGCCCTAAATGAAACATGCTGGGAGGATATCTTAAATTACATGGACCCTAACCAATGCCTTGAAAAGATCACCCTCCTGGTATGTTCAAGGTATATTCCTATAAGAAAAAAGAAAAGAAGAAGTAAACTGGAGAGAGAGAGAGAGACGCTCCCTCTACAGGAGAAGACGAAGAATCATTGAGCCCCTCAAGAATGCCAGATTATCTGATACACGGAAGGAAGTGCTAACCAGGGAAGTGAAAAATACTGAGTTAAAGTTAAAGGACTCATACAGGATCCAGGAGAGACAAGAGGAGCTAAACGCGATTAGTGAAATTGAAAGAAATTCAAAATATTTCTTTTCATATGTCAAAAACAAGTCAAAAACCACTTCTAATATAGGGCCCCTGCTCAGACAAGACGGATCTTACACAGACGACAACAAAGAAATGAGTGAGATACTGAAATCGCAATAAGACTCAGTGTTCAGTGAGCCACTAACCAGTCTAAAGATAGGCAATCCAAATAATTTTTTCATGAATGAGCCTCAAAGCCCTGCCAGTGTATGCCAAATTTATGACAACTTTAACTCCACTAGACTTTGCGAAAGCCATCGACGACATGCCCATGCACTCAGTCCCAGGCCCAGACTCGTGGAACTCGGTGTTCATTTAAAACTGCAAGAAACCCCTCTCACGGGCCCTAAGTATGCTATGGAGAAGGAGCTTAAACACAGGCGAGATTCCACAGTCACTAAAAACAACAGATATAGCCCCACTCCATAAAGGTGGCAGCAAAGCAGTAGCTAAGAACTATGGACCAATAGCTTTAACGTCCCACATCATAAAAATCTTTGAAAGGGTTCTAAGAAGCAGGATAGCAAACCACCTGGACTCTCAAAAATTGCTTAACCCAGGGCAACATGGTTTCAGAGTAAGCCGTTCCTGCCTTTTACAACTGCTAGACCACTATGATATGGTCCTAGATGCACTGGAAAACAAACAGAATGCAGATGTAGTATGCACAGATTTTGCAAAAGTCTTTGACAAATGAGACCATGGTGTAATAGCACACAAAATGCGTGCTAAAGGGATAACTGGCAAAGTAGGCAGATGGATCTTCAACTTTCTAACCAATCGCAAACAAAGAGTAGTGGTGCTGCCATAGTGAAGAGCTCTGTCCCACAAGGCACATTACTCGCACCTATCCTGTTCCTTATTCTCATATCAGACATATACAGATATGTAAACCATAGTACTGTATCATCCTTTGCAGACGATACTAGGATCTGCATGAGAGTGTTATCCATTGAGGACACGGCAAAGCTCCAAGAAGATGTAAACGAAGTTTTCCAATGGGCAACAGAGAACAATATGATGTTCAATGAAGACAAATTCCAACTACTCCGTTATGGAAAACTGGAGGAAATAATAACTAGAACTGAGTATACTACAAACTCTAATCACACAATAGAGCGGAAAAGTAATGTGAAGGACCTGGGTGTGGTAATGTCTGAAGACCTCGCCTTCAAGGACCACAACAATGCCACTATCACATCTGCTAAGAAACTGATAGGATGGATAATGAGAACATTCACGACAAGAGATGCTAAGCCAATGATGATCCTTTTTAAATCACTTATTCTCTCTAGGCTGGAATACTGCTGTACATTAACATCCCCATTCAAGACAGGTGAAATTGCAGAACTAGAGAATGTACAGAGAACCTATATTGCACGTATAAGTTCCATCAAACACCTTAACTACTGGGAACGCCTGGAAGCACTTGACTTGAACTCACTGGAGCGCAGGCGAGAGAGATATATCGTAATTTACAACTGGAAGATTCTGGAGGGACTGGTCCCTAATATGCACACAGCAATCACTCAATACGAAAGCAAAAGACTTGGCAGGCGATGCAACATACCCCCAATGAAAAGTAGGGGCGTCACTGGTACACTAAGAGAAAACACAATAAGTGTCCGGGGCTCAAGACTGTTCAGCAGCCTCCCACCAGCAATAAGAGGCATTACCAGTAGACCCCTGATTGTCTTCAAGAGGGAGCTGGACAGATACCTAAAGACGGTGTCGGATCACCCGGGCTGTGGTTCGCACGTTGGACTACGTGCGGCCAGCAGTAACAGCCTCGTTGATCAGGCCCTGATCCACCGGGAGGCCTGGTCGTGGACCGGGCCGCGGGGACGTTGATCCCCGGAATACCCTCCAGGTAGACTCCAGGTAAGACACATGTGCAACAGTTAGGTGTCTTTATTGTTGAAACGCTTCTCCTACACAATAGGCTTCTTCAGTCAAATACAGAGGCAGGTGTAGTAGAGAAGTGAATATGACATAATCAGTCCATCAACCTTGGAGAAATAGTATCTGAGGTGGTCAGTCCCTCAGCCTTTAGAAGAGTTCACCTTCATGAGGCTGAACTCTCCTCCAGGCTCAAATACTACTTCCTCAAGGTTGATAGATTAATTACATCATCTTAACTTCACTACTACACCTCCTGGCACTGTACATAACTGAAGAAGTCTACTGTGTAGGCGAGAAGTTCCAACAATAAATGAACCCAACTGTTACACACTTGTCTTACTCGTGTTATTAGGATGTCACACTGGTGGAACAAATTACAAATATTAAAAAAAAAAATGTACGCATGCATTACTATGTAATATAGAGTCACGAGAGGGAAAAAAGAATATTTTAATCCCTAAATAAGGAATTAGAATAAACTCTGAGAGACATCCACTTCTTGGTGAATATAATCTGCGAAAAAATCTCACGAATACGTACGTCTAGAAAATATTATTTAGAGTAATTGTAAATATTAAAGCAGAGTTTTAAGTAATATTTATGAAGGGATTCTGGGGAAACCTGTTGGCCGGACTCGAGTCCTGGACATGGGAAGTACAGTGCCTGCACTCGGAAGGAGGGATGGGGATATTTACGGTTTTGAAGTGTAGTATCGGCGCCCCTCTGGCAAGACAGTGATGGTGAAAGTGTTTCTTCTTTTTGGGCCACCCTACCTCGGTGGGCCACCCTGCCCCGGTGGGCCACTCTGCCTCGGTGGGCCACCCTGCCTCGGTGGGCCACCCTGCCTCGGTGGGCCACCCTGCCTCGGTGGGCCACCCTGCCTCGGTAGGCCACCCTGCCTCTGTGGGCCACCCTGCCTCGGTAGGCCACTCTGCCTCGGTGGGCCACTCTGCCTCGGTAGGCCACTCTGCCTCGGTGGGCCACTCTGCCTCGGTGGAAAACGGCCATTGTGTTAAAAAAAAATAAAGTATATTTCTGGCGACAACTTTCCAGATATGATCGGAAGTCAAATAACAGAGTATTTTTTTATATATTGGTTTAGTAGTTATGTCTGATAATCACAACTTCTTGAACTGAACCTGACTGCCTCCCATTACCCATCACTAGCACGCACCCCTATTGTAATAATACTTTAAACCTTATTTTAGGGCTTAAAGTATGTTTGACAGGTGGTAGAAAGGTGACTTGCAGCCTAAATGACCCCCGTGTAGTCGATAGGGTTTAAACCTTGTAAGTCAGCATATTAAATATTATCATATAATCAACCTCCGCCTCAGAATCAATATTTCCGTGCCAAAAACCACTTGAATATTGTGGTATTTTCCTGGTCAGGAGGAGTGCATCCTAATGATGCGCCGCTTAATAATTTAGCAGCAACTGGCGTCCACACGCTAGGAGTCAAGCCGGTTTAAAAATCAATAGAAAACGTTATGTCCAACTTAATGGTATAAGTTTTGTTATTTTATTTTTACCAGAATTTAAGGTTATTATGATTTCTTAATATTAAATTCTGAAAAAAAGAATCATTCCGAGCGGTTATTTATTTGAGTATTTTCTGACGGGCTCCTATAATATAGTTGTCACGTGAGACTACCATAGTTAAGGTTAGTGATGGTTAGCCTGGTGCCCAGGGTTGCGGTGAGACTACCATAGTGAAGGTGAGTGATGGTTAGCCTGGTGCCCAGGGTTGCTGTGAGACTACCATAGTGAAGGTGAGTGATGGTTAGCCTGGTGCCCAGGGCTGCTGTGAGACTACCATAGTGAAGGTGAGTGATGGTCAGCCTGGTGCCCAGGGCTGCGGTGAGACTACCATAGTGAAGGTGAGTGATGGTCAGCCTGGTGCCCAGGGCTGCGGTGAGACTACCATAGTGAAGGTGAGTGACGGTTAGCCTGGTGCCCAGGGCTGCGGTGAGACTACCATAGTGAAGGTGAGTGATGGTCAGCCTGGTGCCCAGGGCTGCGGTGAGACTACCATAGTGAAGGTGAGTGATGGTCAGCCTGGTGCCCAGGGCTGCGGTGAGGCTACCATAGTGAAGGTGAGTGATGGTTAGCCTGGTGCCCAGGGCTGCTGTGAGATTACCATAGTGAAGGTGAGTGATGGTTAGCCTGGTGCCCAGGGCTGCGGTGAGACTACCATAGTGAAGGTGAGTGATGGTCAGCCTGGTGCCCAGGGCTGCGGTGAGACTACCATAGTGAAGGTGAGTGATGGTTAGCCTGGTGCCCAGGGCTGCTGTGAGACTACCATAGTGAAGGTGAGTGATGGTTAGCCTGGTGCCCAGGGCTGCTGTGAGACTACCATAGTGAAGGTGAGTGATGGTTAGCCTGGTGCCCAGGGCTGCTGTGAGACTACCATAGTGAAGGTGAGTGATGGTTAGCCTGGTGCCCAGGGCTGCGGTGAGACTACCATAGTGAAGGTGAGTGATGGTCAGCCTGGTGCCCAGGGCCGCTGTGAGACTACCATAGTGAAGGTGAGTGATGGTTAGCCTGGTGCCCAGGGCTGCGGTGAGACTACCATAGTGAAGGTGAGTGATGGTCAGCCTGGTGCCCAGGGCTGCGGTGAGACTACCATAGTGAAGGTGAGTGATGGTCAGCCTGGTGCCCAGGGCTGCTGTGAGACTACCATAGTGAAGGTGAGTGATGGTCAGCCTGGTGCCCAGGGCTGCTGTGAGACTACCATAGTGAAGGTGAGTGATGGTCAGCCTGGTGCCCAGGGCTGCTGTGAGACTACCATAGTGAAGGTTAGTGATGGTCAGCCTGGTGCCCAGGGCTGCGGTGAGACTACCATAGTGAAGGTGAGTGATGGTTAGCCTGGTGCCCAGGGCTGCTGTGAGACTACCATAGTGAAGGTTAGTGATGGTCAGCCTGGTGCCCAGGGCTGCGGTGAGACTACCATAGTGAAGGTTAGTGATGGTCAGCCTGGTGCCCAGGGCTGCGGTGAGACTACCATAGTGAAGGTGAGTGATGGTTAGCCTGGTGCCCAGGGCTGCTGTGAGATTACCATAGTGAAGGTGAGTGATGGTTAGCCTGGTGCCCAGGGCTGCGGTGAGACTACCATAGTGAAGGTGAGTGATGGTCAGCCTGGTGCCCAGGGCTGCGGTGAGACTACCATAGTGAAGGTGAGTGATGGTTAGCCTGGTGCCCAGGGCTGCTGTGAGACTACCATAGTGAAGGTGAGTGATGGTTAGCCTGGTGCCCAGGGCTGCTGTGAGACTACCATAGTGAAGGTGAGTGATGGTTAGCCTGGTGCCCAGGGCTGCTGTGAGACTACCATAGTGAAGGTGAGTGATGGTTAGCCTGGTGCCCAGGGCTGCGGTGAGACTACCATAGTGAAGGTGAGTGATGGTCAGCCTGGTGCCCAGGGCCGCTGTGAGACTACCATAGTGAAGGTGAGTGATGGTTAGCCTGGTGCCCAGGGCTGCGGTGAGACTACCATAGTGAAGGTGAGTGATGGTCAGCCTGGTGCCCAGGGCTGCGGTGAGACTACCATAGTGAAGGTGAGTGATGGTCAGCCTGGTGCCCAGGGCTGCTGTGAGACTACCATAGTGAAGGTGAGTGATGGTCAGCCTGGTGCCCAGGGCTGCTGTGAGACTACCATAGTGAAGGTGAGTGATGGTTAGCCTGGTGCCCAGGGCTGCTGTGAGACTACCATAGTGAAGGTTAGTGATGGTCAGCCTGGTGCCCAGGGCTGCGGTGAGACTACCATAGTGAAGGTTAGTGATGGTCAGCCTGGTGCCCAGGGCTGCGGTGAGACTACCATAGTGAAGGTGAGTGATGGTTAGCCTGGTGCCCAGGGCTGCTGTGAGACTACCATAGTGAAGGTGAGTGATGGTTAGCCTGGTGCCCAGGGCCGCTGTGAGACTACCATAGTGAAGGTGAGTGATGGTCAGCCTGGTGCCCAGGGCTGCGGTGAGACTACCATAGTGAAGGTGAGTGATGGTCAGCCTGGTGCCCAGGGCTGCTTTGAGACTACTATAGTGTAGGTGAGTGATGGTCAGCCTGGTGCCCAGGGCTGCTGTGAGACTACCATAGTGAAGGTTAGTGATGGTCAGCCTGGTACCCAGGGCTGCTGCGAGACTACCATAGTGAAAGTGAGTGATGGTCAGCCTGGTGCCCAGGGCTGCTGTGAGACTACCATAGTGAAGGTGAGTGATGGTCAGCCTGGTGCCCAGGGCTGCGGTGAGACTACCATAGTGAAGGTTAGTGATGGTCAGCCTGGTGTCAGGGCTGCTGTGAGACTACCATAGTGAAGGTTAGTGATGGTCAGCCTGGTGCCCAGGGCTGCGGTGAGACTACCTTAGTGAAGGTGAGTGATGGTCAGCCTGGTGCCCAGGGCTGCTGTGAGACTACCATAGTGAAGGTTAGTGATGGTCAGCCTTGTGCCCAGGGCTGCTGTGAGACTACCATAGTGAAGGTGAGTGATGGTCAGCCTGGTGCCCAGGGCTGCTGTGAGACTAACATAGTGAAGGTTAGTGATGGTCAGCCTGGTGCCCAGGGCTGCTGTGAGACTACCATGGTGAAGGTTAGTGATGGTCAGCCTGGTGCCCAGGGCTGCTGTGAGACTACCATAATGAAGATGAGAGATGGTCAGCCTGGTGCCCAGGGCTGCTGTGAGGCTACCATAGTGAAGGTGAGTAATGGTCAGCCTGGTGCCCAGGGCTGCTGTGAGGCTACCATAGTGAAGGTGAGTAATGGTCAGCCTGGTGCCCAGGGCTGCTGTGAGACTACCATAGTGAAGGTGAGTGATGGTCAGCCTGGTGCCCAGGGCTGCGGTGAGACTACCATAGTGAAGGTTAGTGATGGTCAGCCTGGTGCCCAGGGCTGCGGTGAGACTACCATAGTGAAGGTTAGTGATGGTCAGCCTGGTGCCCAGGGCTGCTGTGAGACTACCATAGTGAAGGTTAGTGATGGTCAGCCTTGTGCCCAGGGCTGCTGTGAGACTACCATAGTGAAGGTGAGTGATGGTCAGCCTGGTGCCCAGGGCTGCTGTGAGACTAACATAGTGAAGGTTAGTGATGGTCAGCCTGGTGCCCAGGGCTGCTGTGAGACTACCATGGTGAAGGTTAGTGATGGTCAGCCTGGTGCCCAGGGCTGCTGTGAGACTACCATAATGAAGATGAGAGATGGTCAGCCTGGTGCCCAGGGCTGCTGTGAGGCTACCATAGTGAAGGTGAGTAATGGTCAGCCTGGTGCCCAGGGCTGCTGTGAGGCTACCATAGTGAAGGTGAGTAATGGTCAGCCTGGTGCCCAGGGCTGCTGTGAGACTACCATAGTGAAGGTGAATGATGGTCAGCCTGGTGCCCAGGGCTGCTGTGAGACTACCATAGTGAAGGTGAGTGCCCAGGGCTGCTGCCTCCCCAGTACCTGGTTTTTACTCACTAGACCACTGGCATTTTGCGGGTGAGCTACTGACGCATTACGATTCTCCGCTTCACCGACCCTGGCGGGAGGGTAGGTTTGTGCGGTGATCCTTTACTTAACATCCTAGTTCCCGACCTTCCTCTCCGTCATCACTACTAGCCACTCCTCACCAACCATCCCTCCCGCCTACCCTCCCAGCTTCAACTCGATATCATATCATCCTCTCACTATCGCTCCTGGCTTTCTCATTTTATGGTCATTTCAGAGAATAATTTGAGTGATGGTCTGGAGCCTGCTTGAATTACGAAACCTAATTCAATCACAGCTTGCCATATTATGTGCTTTACTTATAGATGAAAAACGAGCAGATACAACTGACATCCGGAACTTTTCCTAAGTAGTGAAAAATATTACACATTTTTGCTCGCAATATTTCAAAAACCTAGCAAGCAAATTTGGCCTGAAACCTAATGAACTGACAGCTGTAAATCCCTAGGGTTTATCCTTTAAAGGCTCGCTGGGCCCTCAGCTGGGCTCACGGCTCGCCAAGTTTATCAAAACCTAGCCATCAGATACACACTTTGATTCTTCCTTCAGCGGTGAGAGGGTTGAACGTTGCATACCAACCAGACTAATTTCCATACGTACGTCAGGTCGGGTCAGAGGGTCTGGAACTGACGTTGCGAGACCTGGAAAGGTTAATAAGGATCTTCCCTTCTCTGACCTGTTTTTATATACTTGATCTTTATCCCTAGTTACCTCCTCACATACCACACTATGGCACCAATCTATGCCTCACTTCCAGGCCAGGATATTAACGTTCCGTGCACACATAAATGACACTTTCAAACCAGTTGTATGCGTCACCTGCAAGAGCATACGTCGCTCTCGGGTCCAAACTTTTACATTATTTACAAATGTGTACGTCTCTTCCACGTCCTTTACAAGATAGTATCATCAACCTCGAAACGTTTATACATTTCCTAATACATGTCCACCTCATACCCAAGACCAGCATCAGTATATGAACATCCATTTTTCTGCACAAGCTACGCCTTCTCTAGATCATCTGCCTATTCTTCACGGTTGAGTTTACTGACCAAAGGCTGTTAATTCAACCGTGAAGAATAGGCACGGCTGAATTTACAATCTAAATTCTGTTATACTATTTCATCACGTATCAGAGGTATATTACCACCCAAGAGGATGTAGACACAGATGTAGGTAGGTTTGTCGGGTGGACCACCGGCTCTGGTCTTCTCCAGGTGGTGACCCGACGTTGGCGACCCACAACAGTTAACTAACATCTAAAGACCTCTTTACTCCTAGATGGACATGGGCAGCAGGTGTAAAGAGAATGTATTTCCTATGAGTGCTGAATGATCTTCGCGGTCAAGGTGCTCCTTAAATATCACAATGTCTCTCCCAGACTGGGAATCATACCCAGGGTACAACCCATGGGATATTCCTGAGGTCGTCACCACTTTGTCCAGGTCTTACATGTTATTTTCACAGTCATCGACTTTTTTACAGAACACAAGCACTAATTCCCGTATGTTCGTGTTAATGTTTTAAAGAGCTACATATTTATATTTACAATGAGAGCATAATGTGTGTCTAACTATTTTCCCAGACGTTCTATTATTGCAAGACAGCCATTTTTTCTTAGGACATATTTAGTCTTCAACGCCTTATTTGCCAGAGCGTCGTGTTAGTACGTGAGGTCCAATTGTTTCCTGATGTTGTATGGCCTTTTTACAGATTCAATACTTCCTATTTAATATTATAATAAAAATAATGAATAATAATCCAGGTTACTTAAAGAATGTGAAGGTGACCTTCAGATATTCCGCATTTAATTAAATGGCCACTTCAATGTAATTTCCGGGACCACAATAATTTCACCTGACACTGAGATGGCTTCCAGGATCTCTGTATGAATTCAATGTGTATGTTTGTGTCTTAATTTTAAATAGTCATTATCATTATTTTGTCACTTAGGGAAAATTGTTCTTGATTTACAGGTCCTGTACATAACTTCTCAAGCCTCTAAACAAGTTGCAAATGGGGATTCATTGATGCTAGTGAAAAATGTTCTTTATTCAAGGAATTTGAGCTACCCTCAGTACAATGATCCGTACAATATTAATTTTAGAGGCCCTTAGTGACTTTTATTGAATATTTACAAGTTCTGTATCCTCCTTAGGAATACCGATCTTCCTTGAGGGCTACTTGTGGTTTCAGTACTTTGACATTCAGACCTTCCAAGCCTCATTGTTCATGTGAACAAAATCTTGAATTTGAGGCCACTGTTACGTCCTCACCGTAACGTCGCTTTTTTTTTTAATTATCACACTGGCCGATTCCCACCAAGGCAGGGTGGCCCGAAAAAGAAAAACTTTCACCATCATTCACTCCACCACTGTCTTGCCAGGAGGGTGCTTTACACTACAGTTTTTAAACTGCAACATTAACACCCCTCCTTCAGAGTGCAGGCACTGTACTTCCCATCTCCGGGACTCAAGTCCGGCCTGCCGGTTTCCCTGAACCCCTTCATAAATATTACTTTGCTCACACTCCAACAGCACGTCAAGTATTAAAAACCATTTGTCTCCATTCACTCCTATCAAACACGCTCACGCATGCCTGCTGGAAGTCCAAGCCCCTCGCACACAAAACCTCCTTTACCCCCCTCCCTCCAACCTTTCCTAGGCCAACCCCTACCCCGCCTTCCTTCCACTACAGACTGATACACTCTTGAAGTCATTCTGTTTCGCTCCATTCTCTCTACATGTCCGAACCACCTCAACAACCCTTCCTCAGCCCTCTGGACAACAGTTTTGGTAATCCCGCACCTCCTCCTAACTTCCAAACTACGAATTCTCTGCATTATATTCACACCACACATTGCCCTCAGACATGACATCTCCACTGCCTCCAGCCTTCTCCTCGCTGCAACATTCATCACCCATACTTCACACCCATATAAGAGCGTTGGTAAAACTATACTCTCATACATTCCCCTCTTTGCCTCCAAGGACAAAGTTCTTTGTCTCCACAGACTCCTAAGTCCACCACTCACCCTTTTCCCCTCATCAATTCTATGATTCACCTCATCTTTCATAGACCCATCTGCTGACACGTCCACTCCCAAATATCTGAATACATTCACCTCCTCCATACTCTCTCCCTCCAATCTGATATCCAATCTTTCATCACCTAATCTTTTTGTTATCCTCATAACCTTACTCTTTCCTGCATTCACTTTTAATTTTCTTCTTTTGCACACCCTACCAAATTCATCCACCAATCTCTGCAACTTCTCTTCAGAATCTCCCAAGAGCACAGTGTCATCAGCAAAGAGCAACTGTGACAACTCCCACTTTATGTGTGATTCTTTATCTTTTAACTCCACGCCTCTTGCCAAGACCCTCGCATTTACTTCTCTTACAACCCCATCTATAAATATATTAAACAACCACGGTGACATCACACATCTTATCTAAGGCCTACTTTTACTGGGAAATAATTTCCCTCTTTCCTACATACTCTAACTTGAGCCTCACTATCCTCGTAAAAACTCTTCACTGCTTTCAGTAACCTACCTCCTACACCATACACCTGCAACATCTGCCACATTGCCCCCCTATCCACCCTGTCATACGCCTTTTCCAAATCCATAAATGCCACAAAGACCTCTTTAGCCTTATCTAAATACTGTTCACTTATATGTTTCACTGTAAACACCTGGTCCACACACCCCCTACCTTTCCTAAAGCCTCCTTGTTCATCTGCTATCCTGTTCCCCGTCTTACTCTTAATTCTTTCAATAATAACTCTACCATACACTTTACCAGTTATACTCAACAGACTTATCCCCTATAATTTATGCACTCTCTTTTGTCCCCTTTGCCTTTATACAAAGGAACTATGCATGCTCTCTGCGAATCCCTAGGTACCTTACCCTCTTCCATACATTTATTAAATAATTGCACCAACCACTCCAAAACTATATCCCCACCTGCTTTTAACATTTCTATCTTTATCCCATCAATCCAGGCTGCCTTACCCCCTTTCATTTTATCTACTGCCTCACGAACTTCCCCCACACTCACAACTGGCTCTTCCTCACTCCTACAAGATGTTATTCCTCCTTGCCCTATACACGAAATCACAGCTTCCCTATCTTCATCAACATTTAACAATTCCTCAAAATATTCCCTCCATCTTCCCAATACCTCTAACTCTCCATTTAATAACTCTCCTCTCCTATTTTTAACTGACAAATCCATTTGTTCTTTAAGCTTCCTTAACTTGTTAATCTCACTCCAAAACTTTTTCTTATTTTCAACAAAATTTGTTGATAACATCTCACCCACTCTCTCATTTGCTCTCTTTTTACATTGCTTCACCACTCTCTTAACCTCTCTCTTTTTCTCCATATACTCTTCCCTCCTTGCATCACTTCTACTTTGTAAAAACTTCTCATATGCTAACTTTTTCTCCCTTACTACTCTCTTTACATCATCATTCCACCAATCGCTCCTCTTCCCTCCCGCACCCACTTTCCTGTAACCACAAACTTCTGCTGAACACTCTAACACTACATTTTTAAACCTACCCCATACCTCTTCGACCCCATTGCCTATGCTCTCATTAGCCCATCTATCCTCCAATAGCTGTTTATATCTTACCCTAACTGCCTCCTCTTTTAGTTTATAAACCTTCACCTCTCTCTTCCCTGATGCTTCTATTCTCCTTGTATCCCATCTACCTTTTACTCTCAGTGTAGCTACAACTAGAAAGTGATCTGATATATCTGTGGCCCCTCTATAAACATGTACATCCTGAAGTCTACTCAACAGTCTTTTATCTACCAATACATAATCCAACAAACTACTGTCATTTCGCCCTACATCATATCTTGTATACTTATTTATCCTCTTTTTCTTAAAATATGTATTACCTATAACTAAACCCCTTTCTATACAAAGTTCAATCAAAGGGCTCCCATTATCATTTACACCTGGCACCCCAAACTTACCTACCACACCCTCTCTAAAAGTTTCTCCTACTTTAGCATTCAGGTCCCCTACCACAATTACTCTCTCACTTGGTTCAAAGGCTCCTATACATTCACTTAACATCTCCCAAAATCTCTCTCTCTCCTCTGCATTTCTCTCTTCTCCAGGTGCATACACGCTTATTATGACCCACTTCTCGCATCCAACCTTTACTTTAATCCACATAATTCTTGAATTTACACATACATATTCTCTTTTCTCCTTCCATAACTGATCCTTCAACATTACTGCTACCCCTTCCTTTGCTCTAACTCTCTCAGATACTCCAGATTTAATCCCATTTATTTCCCCCCACCGAAACTCCCCTACCCCCTTCAGCTTTGTTTCGCTTAGGGCCAGGACATCCAACTTCTTTTCATTCATAACATCAGCAATCATCTGTTTCTTGTCATCCGCACTACATCCACGCACATTCAAGCATCCCAGTTTTATATAGTTTTTCTTCTCTTTTTTAGTAAATGTCTACAGGAGAAGGGGTTACTAGCCCATTGCTCCCGGCATTTTAGTCGCCTCATACGACACGCACGGCTTACGGAGGAAAGATTCTTTTCCACTTCCCCATGGACAATAGAAGAAATAAAGAAGAACAAGAGCTATTTAGAAAAAGGAGAAAAACCTAGATGTATGTATATATATATGCATGTGCGTGTCTGTGAAGTGTGACCAAAGTGTAAGTAGGAGTAGCAAGATATCCCTGTTATCTAGTTTGTTTATGAGACAGAAAAAGAAACCAGCAATCCTACCATCATGCAAAACAGTTACAGGTTTCTGTTTCACAGTCATCTGGCAGGACGGTAGTACTTCCCTGGGTGGTTGCTGTCTACCAACCTACTACATAAGGTCGCTTTTATACCCTGTGAAATTCCTCTCATGTCCTGTGAAGTCACTGCTGTCCTCTGCATATCGTACCGTATTAAGTCAGTCATGTTCTCAGAGTGGTAATTTTTCCATGCCCTGAGTGACGTGGGATGTATATACACTGATAAGTTACTTTGAGCCCTAATTTAGGGATTGGAGCTATGGGGAATTAATGGGAGAGTGTTACATGCATTGATTATAGCCTATCCTGTAAGGTCTTAATTATAGTTAATCCTCAACCATTCTCCGCATTACCGATGTTGTTCTGACAATTGTAAGTCGTCTTCTGTATTATTAACATCAAAGTTCTTAGTGAGCATGAATATATATTCGAAGGATCATTAGTTACAGTAGCGTTTCATTATAGTTATTACTCAGGGTTTTCAAGATATTTTTGAGTTTCACCCTGAATTGCAGCAATTCTGAGTCTGACTAGGTTTCAAGTCCAGTACTGCACCTAATAATTTATATTTATCGGCCTCATCTCCATGAATAGCCTGTAATAGTTGTAAAGCTTGTTGGTAACAAGAACTGACGTTTTTAAAGTGTGTGCATAACCCCTCACTTGTCCCTTTCAATATATTAACTTGGTAACATCCGCTATATTCATTCTGCCACCTAACGCGACTTTAAATCCTGACCAGAATTCTTCCCAACTATCATTAGGAGTAAATACAGGAAGCATTATTTCTGGAAGTTTCAGTAAGAGCACATTACTGCGAGAATTACCTGTATTGTTTGTAGTGAGACTAGAATATCAGTTACGAGTTGTAGTCACAAGTTTACACAGTGAGTCCGTCCTCTAGTTACAAAACATTTAGTAGGTGCTCATCCTACAGTATTCTCATAGTCTTCAATTAAACGTGTTTCAAATTAAGTGTAGAATGCTTTATAAGAGTTGAAATATTCGTCCAACACTTCATAAGCTAATTCAGTTTTATTTATAGGTTCCTTAGTGTAACATCTTTCATACACCTCCATAGCACAGGTTGTAACCCTTCCTGTTGTGAAGTGAAGCTTTGATCTTTTTCGGATCATCCCTGGAATTATTTTCCCCTGCCATGTTAAATGTATATATTGTATGATCACTGGGATAAACAGGTAATATTAAATATTAGTAGCTTTTGTTAGTCCAACTTTAACTTATTTCAATTTTTTTTTCAACACGTCAGCCGTCTCCCACCAAGGCAAGGTGACCCAAATAAGAAACACTTTCCCCATCATTCAATAATTTCACCATCATTCATACATAATCACTGTCTTTGCACAGGCGCTCAGATACAACAGTTTAGATGTCCCTCCAAAGAGCCAGTAGTCCAACCCCCTCCTTTAAAGTGCAGGTATTATACTTCCCACCTCCAGGACTCAAGTCCCGCTAACCGGTTTCCCTGAATCCCTTCACAAAATATTACCCTGCTCACACTCCAGGTCCCAAAAGCTATTCGTCTTCATTCATTCCTATCTAACATGCTACACATTCCTGCTGCATGTCCAAGCCCCTTGCACACAAAACCTCTTTTACCCCTCCCTACATCTTTTCCTAGGCCGACCTCTACCCCTCCTCCCCTCCACTACAGGTTTATACACCCTCCAAGTCACCCTATTTTGCTCCATCTTCTCTAAATGACCAAACCACCTCAACAAAACCTCTTCAGCCATATGAATAATAAGAACATAAAAACATAAGAAAGAAGGAACACTGTCGCAGGCCTACTGACCCATGCGAAGCAGGTCCATGTTCCCCCGTCCCTTCCGGATTAGCCAAATGACCCACCTAGTCAGGTCTCTTCCACTTAAGGAAGAAGCAAGGCATCAGACCTAGTAGCACAAGCTAGTCAGGTCCAACTCACACTCACCTACACCCACTTATGTATTTATCTAACCTATTTTTAAAACTACACAACGTTTTAGCCTCAATAACTGTACTCGGGAGTTTGTTCCACTCATCCACAACTCTATTACCAAACCAGTGCTTTCCTATATCTTTCTGAATCTGAATTTTTCCAACTTGAAACCATTGCTGCGAGTCCTGTCTTGGCTGAAAATTTTCAGCACGCTATTTACATCCCCTTTATTTATTCCTGTTTTCCATATCCCCCCTAATTCTATGCCCTTCGAGAGAGTGCAGATTCAGGGCCCTCAGTCTATCCTCATAGGGAAGATTTCTTATACATGGGATCATCTTTGTCATCCTCCTCTGCACGTTTTCCAGAGCATTTATATCCTTTCTGTAATATGGTGACCAGAACTGTGCAGCATAATCGAAATGAGGCCTAACCAAGGATATATAGAGTTGAAGAACAACCTGAGGACTTCTATTATATATACTTGTATATATGGTCACACTTCACAGACACGCACATGCATATATATATACATACATCTAGGTTTTTCTCCTTTTTCTAAATAGCTCTTGTTCCTCTTTATTTCTTCTATTGTCCATGGGGAAGTGGAAAAGAATCTTTCCTCCGTAAGCCGTGCGTGTCGTATGAGGCGACTAAAATGCCGGGAGCAATGGGCTAGTAACCCCTTCTCCTGTAGACATTTACTAAAAAAGAGAAGAAGAAAAACTTAATAAAACTGGGATGCTTAAATGTGCGTGGATGTAGTGCGGATGACAAGAAACAGATGATTGCTGATGTTATGAATGAAAAGAAGTTGGATGTCCTGGCCCTAAGCGAAACAAAGCTGAAGGGGGTAGGGGAGTTTCGGTGGGGGGAAATAAAAGGGATTAAATCTGGAGTATCTGAGAGAGTTAGGGCAAAGGAAGGGGTAGCAGTAATGTTGAATGATCAGTTATGGAAAGAGAAACGAGAATATGAATGTGTAAATTCAAGAATTATGTGGATTAAAGTAAAGGTTGGATGCGAAAAGTGGGTTATAATAAGCGTGTATGCACCTGGAGAAGAGAGGAATGTAGAGGAGAGAGAGAGATTTGGGGAGATGTTAAGTGAATGTATAGGAGCCTTTGAACCAAGTGAGAGAGTAATTGTGGTAAGGGACTTGAATGCTAAAGTAGGAGAAACTTTTAGAGAGGGTGTGGTAGGTAAGTTTGGAGTGCCAGGTGTAAATGATAATGGGAGCCCTTTGATTGAACTTTGTATAGAAAGGGGTTTAGTTATAGGTAATACATATTTTAAGAAAAAGAGGATAAATTAGTATACAATATATGATGTAGGGCGAAATGACAGTAGTTTGTTGGATTATGTATTGGTAGATAAAAGATTGTTGAGTAGACTTCAGGATGTACATGTTTATAGAGGGGCCACAGATATATCAGATCACTTTCTAGTTGTAGCTACACTGAGAGTAAAAGGTAGATGGGATACAATTAGAATAGAAGCATTAGGGAAGAGAGAGGTGAAGGTTTATAAACTAAAAGAGGAGGCAGTTAGGGTAAGATATAAACAGCTATTGGAGGATAGATGGGCTAATGAGAGCATAGGCAATGGGGTCGAAGAGGTATGGGGTAGGTTTAAAAATGTAGTGTTAGAGTGTTCAGCAGAAGTTTGTGGTTACAGGAAAGTGGGTGCGGGAGGGAAGAGGAGCGATTGGTGGAATGATGATGTAAAGAGAGTAGTAAGGGAGAAAAAGTTAGCATATGAGAAGTTTTTACAAAGTAGAAGTGATGCAAGGAGGGAAGAGTATATGGAGAAAAAGAGAGAGGTTAAGAGAGTGTTGAAGCAATGTAAAAAGAGAGCAAATGAGAGAGTGGGTGAGATGTTATCAACAAATTTTGTTGAAAATAAGAAAAAGTTTTGGAGTGAGATTAACAAGTTAAGAAAGCCTAGAGAACAAATGGATTTGTCAGTTAAAAATAGGAGAGGAGAGTTATTAAATGGAGAGTTAGAGGTATTGGGAAGATGGAGGGAATATTTTGAGGAATTGTTAAATGTTGATGAAGATAGGGAAGCTGTGATTTCGTGTATAGGGCAAGGAGGAACAACATCTTGTAGGAGTGAGGAAGAGCCAGTTGTGAGTGTGGGGGAAGTTCGTGAGGCAGTAGGTAAAATGAAAGGGGGTAAGGCAGCCGGGATTGATGGGATAAAGATAGAAATGTTAAAAGCAGGTGGGGATATAGTTTTGGAGTGGTTGGTGCAATTATTTAATAAATGTATGGAAGAGGGTAAGGTACCTAGGGATTGGCAGAGAGCATGCATAGTTCCTTTGTATAAAGGCAAAGGGGATAAAAGAGAGTGCAAAAATTATAGGGGGATAAGTCTGTTGAGTATACCTGGCAAAGTGTATGGTAGAGTTATTATTGAAAGAATTAAGAGTAAGACGGAGAATAGGATAGCAGATGAACAAGGAGGCTTTAGGAAAGGTAGGAGGTGTGTGGACCAGGTGTTTACAGTGAAACATATAAGTGAACAGTATTTAGATAAGGCTAAAGAGGTCTTTGAGGCATTTATGGATTTGGAAAAGGCGTATGACAGGGTGGATAGGGAGGCAATGTGGCAGATGTTGCAGGTGTATGGTGTAGGAGGTAGGTTACTGAAAGCAGTGAAGAGTTTTTACGAGGATAGTGAGGCTCAAGTTAGAGTATGTAGGAAAGAGGGAAATTATTTCCCAGTAAAAGTAGGCCTTAGACAAGGATGTGTGATGTCACCGTGGTTGTTTAATATATTTATAGATGGGGTTGTAAGAGAAGTAAATGCGAGGGTCTTGGCAAGAGGCGTGGAGTTAAAAGATAAAGAATCACACATAAAGTGGGAGTTGTCACAGTTGCTCTTTGCTGATGACACTGTGCTCTTGGGAGATTCTGAAGAGAAGTTGCAGAGATTGGTGGATGAATTTGGTAGGGTGTGCAAAAGAAGAAAATTGAAAGTGAATACAGGAAAGAGTAAGGTTATGAGGATAAAAAGATTAGGTGATGAAAGATTGGATATCAGATTGGAGGGAGAGAGTATGGAGGAGGTGAATGTATTCAGATATTTGGGAGTAGACGTGTCAGCGGATGGGTCTATGAAAGATGAGGTGAATCATAGAATTGATGAGGGGAAAAGGGTGAGTGGTGCACTTAGGAGTCTGTGGAGACAAAGAACTTTGTCCTTGGAGGCAAAGAGGGGAATGTATGAGAGTATAGTTTTACCAACGCTCTTATATGGGTGTGAAGCATGGGTGATGAATGTTGCAGCGAGGAGAAGGCTGGAGGCAGTGGAGATGTCATGTCTGAGAGCAATGTGTGGTGTGAATATAATGCAGAGAATTCGTAGTTTGGAAGTTAGGAGGAGGTGCGGGATTACCAAAACTGTTGTCCAGAGGGCTGAGGAAGGGTTGTTGAGGTGGTTCGGACATGTGGAGAGAATGGAGCGAAACAGAATAACTTCAAGAGTGTATCAGTCTGTAGTTGAAGGAAGGCGGGGTAGGGGTCGGCCTAGGAAAGGTTGGAGGGAGGGGGTAAAGGAGGTTTTGTGTGCGAGGGGCTTGGACTTCCAGCAGGCATGCGTGAGCGTGTTTGGTAGGAGTGAATGGAGACAAATGGTTTTTAATACTTGACGTGCTGTTGGAGTGTGAGCAAAGTAACATTTATGAAGGGGTTCAGGGAAACCGGCAGGCCGGACTTGAGTCCTGGAGATGGGAAGTACAGTGCCTGCACTCTGAAGGAGGGGTGTTAATGTTGCAGTTTAAAAACAGTAGTGTAAAGCACCCTTCTGGCAAGACAGTGATGGAGTGAATGATGGTGAAAGTTTTTCTTTTTCGGGCCACCCTGCCTTGGTGGGAATCGGCCAGTGTGATAATAAAAAAAAAATATATGAAGCCAAGGATTCTGTTAGCTTTATTGCGAACACTTATGCACTGTTGTCTCGGTTTTAGATTACTGCTAACCAGAACTCCTAAATCCTTTTCGCAATCAGCAGTATTAAAATCTACATTATTTAGTTGATATGTGGCATGGTTATTTTCCTGTCCAACATTTAGAACTTTGCATTTGTCTATATTAAACTGCATCTGCCACTTCTCCGACCATTGCATCAGTCTATTCAAATCATCCTGGAGTGCTCTAGTGTCCTCATTAGAATGAACTGGCCGGCCTAATTTGGTGTCATCAGCAAATTTGCTTATGTCGCTATTTATTCCCTCATCTATGTCGTTCATGTAAATTGTGAACAACAACGGGTCCAACTCTATTGAAAGCCTTACTGAAGTCCATATACACAATATCATATTCATTACCATGATCTACCTCCTCAAACACCTTAGTGAAAAAAGTTAGTAAATTCGTAAGATAGGAACGTCCCTTTGTAAAACTGTGTTGAGATTCATTAATCAATTTATGCCTATCAAGATGGCTACGAATTGCTTCGGCAATTATTGATTCCATCAATTTTCCCACTATGGAGGTAAGACTTATTGGTCTATAGTTCGAAGCTAAGGACCTGTCACCTGCCTTGTAAATAGGTATTACATTTGCCATTTTCCACTTATCAGGCACAATGCCAGTTTGTAGTGATATGTTGAAAAGATTAGCCAAAGGTTTGCTTAGCTCCTCTTTACATTCCTTTAACACCCTTGCAAACAGTTCATCAGGGCCTGGGGATTTGTTAGCTTTTAATTTCTCTATTTGTATGAGGACCGTGTCACTAGTTACCGCAATCGTGCATAGTTTATTAACGTCCTGTTCTACATAATCTGTTATTTCAGGAATTTTGCTAGTATTTTCCTGGGTAAAAGCTGAGAGGAAGTATTGAAAATTTCACACATATCCTTATCACTGTCATGCAGGAGGAGCCACATGTCTATGGTGCATCCAACAAAATAAGCAGACTCTTGGATGTCACTACTGCCCGGCTCCAGCTGGGTTACAAGTATCTTTGGCAGGTTAATCACCACCACCAGATGTAGACCAAACGAAATGTAAACTTTGCCAGATGGACTATTGTCACACCCTGCGTCATTATGTACTGGAGTGTGATAAAATTAATGAATTTAGAAACCACTCACTCAGAAATGTTCAAGAAATGGCAAAGTATTTTATCCACAGTGGTATATTACAGACCATTCTGGAGAAATACCCTGACTTTGCTAGCTGTAAATAAAGCATTACCACATGTGTGCATGTGTGTGTGTGTGTGTGTGTGTGTGTGTGTGTGTGTGTGTGTGTGTGTGTGTGTGTCTCAACAATCAATATTTGCACCAATAACTCACTACAGTTGTGACCGGGTGTGGAAGTGTGAATTGCTCATTACACTATAATTTGTTCATGATTGTAGCCATGTATAAACGTAAGTAACCATTCTTACAGTATTCATTACCTTTGTAATTTGTGAGTTCATTACCTTGTACCTAGTTCAGCCATCACAACTTTGGGAGCCCAGTCCCTGGACCCATTACGTACCTCTGTAATCTGTAAATACCTTTGTAACTTGTCATGATTGTGACTAGACCTACCTGGAGTTCATTACCTTTGTAAATTGTGAGTTCATTACCTTTGTAAATTGTGAATTCATTACCTCTGTAACTTGCTCAGCTATCAAAACTTTGGAGTCCAGTCCCTGGACCAATTATGTACCTCTGTAGCCTTTTGACTGCCGCCCACAGGATGGGTATGGGGTGCATAAACATATTAAACTAACTGTCAGTGATCTGACCAGAGTTACTCTTAAGTGGGTCAATCTTGTCCCTAATCTTACTTCTGTATACCTGAAAGAACCCTTTTGGGTTAGTCTTTGAATCTCTTGCGACCTTAGCCTCATAATCTCTTTTTGCTTTTCTTATTCCTTTTTTATATTTCTCTCTTTAATTGAATATGTTGATTACTTAATTGCCCATTCCCTCTTTTGATACGCCTATATATGCCTCTCTTTTGACCAATGAGATGTTTTAATCTATTGTTCACCTATTTGGGATCATTTTTGTTAGATCTAATTTCCCTACTCGGAACAAAAGTTATCTGGGCAGCTAAAACTATGCTCTGAAAAAGTCATATTGGCAACCAAGATCACCTACCTGACCAATAGTCAGGTCATCCCAATTTAGCCCACCCAGGTAATTTTTCAGTCCCATGAATTGATCTGATAGGGGGATTTCAACTTAAGGCACCTAAAATGGAGGAATATAGCAAATAATATTGTTGCAGTAATAACACCAGGAGGCAGCTCTGATGAAAACTCACATTCACGCGAGCTTTTAAATCTCTGCACAAAATTCAATTTAAACCAGCAAATAATAGAGCCTACTAGACTGGAGAATACACTAGACCTCATCTTCACTAACAATGATGATCTGATAAGAAATGTCACCATATCAAAAACAATATACTCAGATCACAACATAATTGAGGTTCAGTCATGTATGCGCGGAGCCCCAGACCGACATAATGAGATTAGTCACGAGGGAGCATTCACCAAATTCAACTTCAATAACAAAAACATAAAGTGGGACCAAGTAAACCAAGTCCTAACCGATATAAGCTGGGAAGATATACTAAGCAACACAGACCCCAACTTATGCCTAGAACAGATTAACTCGGTGGCACTCGATGTATGCACAAGGCTTATTCCTCTAAGAAAAAGGAGGAGTAGATGTAAAACAGAAAGAGACAGGCGCTCCCTTTACAGGCGACGGAAAAGAATAACAGAGCGGCTAAAAGAGGTCAATATATCTGAAATGCGTAGGGAGACACTGGTCAGAGAAATAGCAAGCATCGAACTTAAGCTAAAAGAATCCTTTAGGAGTCAGGAATCGCGGGAAGAACTAAAAGCCATAAATGAAATCGAAAAAAACCCAAAGTATTTCTTCTCCTATGCCAAATCAAAATCGAGAACAACGTCCAGTATTGGGCCCCACCTTAAACAAGATGGGTCCTACACAGATGACAGCAAGGAAATGAGTGAGCTACTCAAGTCCCAATATGACTCAGTTTTTAGCAAGCCCCTAACCAGACTGAGAGTCGAAGATCAAAATGAATTTTTTATGAGAGAGCCACAAAATTTGATTAACACAAGCCTATCCGATGTTATCCTGACGCCAAATGACTTCGAACAGGCGATAAATGACATGCCCATGCACTCTGCCCAGGGCCAGACTCATGGAACTCTGTGTTCATCAAGAACTGCAAGAAGCCCCTATCACGAGCCTTTTCCATCCTATGGAGAGGGAGCATGGACACGGGGGTCGTCCCACAGTTACTAAAAACAACAGACATAGCCCCACTCCACAAAGGGGGCAGTAAAGCAACAGCAAAGAACTACAGACCAATAGCACTAACATCCCATATCATAAAAATCTTTGAAAGGGTCCTAAGAAGCAAGATCACCACCCATCTAGAAACCCATCAGTTACACAACCCAGGGCAACATGGGTTTAGAACAGGTCGCTCCTGTCTGTCTCAACTATTGGATCACTACGACAAGGTCCTAAATGCACTAGAAGACAAAAAGAATGCAGATGTAATATATACAGACTTTGCAAAAGCCTTCGACAAGTGTGACCATGGCGTAATAGCGCACAAAATGCGTGCTAAAGGAATAACAGGAAAAGTCGGTCGATGGATCTATAATTTCCTCACTAACAGAACACAGAGAGTAGTCGTCAACAGAGTAAAGTCCGAGGCAGCTACGGTGAAAAGCTCTGTTCCACAAGGCACAGTACTCGCTCCCATCTTGTTCCTCATCCTCATATCCGACATAGACAAGGATGTCAGCCACAGCACCGTGTCTTCCTTTGCAGATGACACCCGAATCTGCATGACAGTGTCTTCCATTGCAGACACTGCAAAGCTCCAGGCGGACATCAACCAAATCTTTCAGTGGGCTGCAGAAAACAATATGAAGTTCAACGATGAGAAATTTCAATTACTCAGATATGGTAAACACGAGGAAATTAAATCTTCATCAGAGTACAAAACAAATTCTGGCCACAAAATAGAGCGAAACACCAACGTCAAAGACCTGGGAGTGATCATGTCGGAGGATCTCACCTTCAAGGACCATAACATTGTATCAATCGCATCTGCTAGAAAAATGACAGGATGGATAATGAGAACCTTCAAAACTAGGGAGGCCAAGCCCATGATGACACTCTTCAGGTCACTTGTTCTATCTAGGCTGGAATATTGCTGCACACTAACAGCACCTTTCAAGGCAGGTGAAATTGCCGACCTAGAAAATGTACAGAGAACTTTCACGGCGCGCATAACGGAGATAAAACACCTCAATTATTGGGAGCGCTTGAGGTTCCTAAACCTGTATTCCCTGGAACGCAGGAGGGAGAGATACATGATTATATACACCTGGAAAATCCTAGAGGGACTAGTACCGAACTTGCACACGAAAATCACTCACTACGAAAGCAAAAGACTTGGCAGACGATGCACCATCCCCCCAATGAAAAGCAGGGGTGTCACTAGCACGTTAAGAGACCATACAATAAGTGTCAGGGGCCCGAGACTGTTCAACTGCCTCCCAGCACACATAAGGGGGATTACCAACAGACCCCTGGCAGTCTTCAAGCTGGCACTGGACAAGCACCTAAAGTCAGTTCCGGATCAGCCGGGCTGTGGCTCGTACGTTGGTTTGCGTGCAGCCAGCAGCAACAGCCTGGTTGATCAGGCTCTGATCGACCAGGAGGCCTGGTCACAGACCAGGCCGCGGGGGCGTTGACCCCCGGAACTCTCTCCAGGTAAACTCCAGGCAGTTATCTGGGTAATTCCATGATACATTGAAATTAAGTAATTTGTGATCACTTTCCCCAAGCTCATCATTAACCTCAAGATTATTAATTAGTGATTCTTTATTGGCAAGAACCAAGTCAAGCAGATTGTTTCCTCTAGTTGGTTCTGTCACAAATTGTTCTAAAAAGCAGTCTTGAACCGTATCAAGAAATTCACTAGACTCAAGATTTCCTGTCATATTGTTCCAATCAATTTGTCTAAAGTTAAAATCTCCCATTAACACAACATTTTTGTATCTATATGCCTTAGGAATTTCGTCCCATAACAGCTTACTGCACTCCTTATGCAGGTTTGGGGACCTATACATCATACCTAGAATTAATTGTCACGACCCTCGAGAAACTGTAGCCAAACAGATTCTGTGTCCGATGTTTCTAATCTTATATCATGTCTAAGATAACAATTTAAATTATCTCTGACATACATCGCTACTCCACCACCCTTCTTGTTGACCCTGTCAGTATGGAATAGTTTATAACTCTGTATGTTGCATTCAGAAGGCATTTCTCTATCTTTCAGGTTGAACCAGGTCTCTGTTATACCAATAATATCTATATTATCTACACTTGCAAGTAATCTTAGCTCATCTATCTTATTTCTTAGACTCCTACTATTTGTATAGTAAACCTTAGGGAAGCTAGTCACTCGTTGCCCTCTACTTACTTAGTAATTCCACAGCTCCTCCCAGTTTCCACACTACAAATTCTCTGCATATTTACAAGACACATTGCCCTTAAACACGACATCTCCATTTCCTCCAGCCTCCTTCTTGCTGCAGCATTACAAGCCGCGCTTCACACGCACATAAGAACGTTGGTACTGCTATACTCTCGTACATTCCCTTTGCCTCCACGGATAACATTTTTTGTCGCCATAGATACCTCAATTCACCACTCACCTTTTTTCCATCATCAGTTCTATGGTTAACCTCCTTCTCCATAAACCTATCCGCTGACACGTCGACTCCCAAATATCTGAACACATTCACTTCTTCCATACTCCCTCCTTCAAATGTGATATTCACGTTTTCTTTCCATAACTCGTTTGATACCCCCATCACCTTACTCTTATCTATTTTCACTTTCAACTTTCTACCTTTACACACCCTCCCAAACTCGTCCACTAACCTTTGCAACTTCACTTTAGAATCTCCCATAAGCACAGTATCATCAGCAAAAAGTAACTGTGCCAACTCCCATTTTGTATTTGATTCCCCATACTTTAACCCCACCCCTCTCCCTAACACCCTAACATTTACTTCTTTTACAACCCCATCTAAGGGATAAGTAATGTCATATACTTTTACTAGGAAATAATCTCCCTCTCTCCTACACACCCTGACCTAAGCCTTACTATCCTCAAAACTTTTTACAGCATTTAGTAACTTACCACCTATTCCACACACTTGCAATATCTACCACATTGCTCCCCTATCCACTCTGTTTTATGCCTTTTCTAAATCCATAAATGCAATTATATTGCATTTATGGGTTAATTATAAATTATTGTAGATTAATTATAAATGTTAATTATATTTCTAATTATGAAGGTTTTATGGCACAATAACTGGCATGTAATATAATAAATCTATGTTAAGTTACAACACTTATTTTAAATTCAAGATAAATATTCATTAAATCCTGATTAACATTATATACTTAATGCATAACAAAAAAAGGCACAATACCGTGACTGGAACGATACACAAATAACCTGCACATATAAGAGAGGAGCTTACGACGACGTTTCGGTCCGACTTTGACCATTTATAAAGCCACACTAACGAAAAGGAGAGCAGGAAGGGTATATATAGGCAGGAGGTAGTAGTAGTAGAGGGGAGGTAGTAAGAGGAGGAGGAGCCAGTCAAACACTAAGAGGAGCACTGGAAGGGAGCTAGGTGCCCACAGAGGGTAAGATCAAGAACACCCGCCTAGCAACATAGGCGGTCGTCATTGAGGAAAAGTAGGTAGTTAATCTATGGAGAGTGCAACCGGACGCTCGAAGTGAAGCCCGTCTCTGTATGTGGTGTCCAGAAGGTCAGGGAACATCGAGCTTCTTCCACCAAGTTTTGTACATTCTCACGTCAGCAGCAGTAATTGGAAATTTGGCAAGAGCCATTTGTAAACCTGGGAGAATCAACTCTGGGCGTCTGCGTAGCAGCACTTGCTAACTTTGGCAGCTTACAAAAGGGCAGTATGCATAGAAATTTCCAAACATGCTATCATTATAGTACAGATGTGGTTTTTGCCTGGTGGCAAAAGCTCTCGCTTCACATGGCAATGGTCCGGGTTCGATTCCCGGCGAGGGGATGGATACATTAAGCGTGTTTCCTTACATCGGTTGTCTGTGTTCACTCATCAGTATAAAATGGGTACCTGGGTGTTAGTGGACTGGTGTGGGTCGCATCCTGGGACAAAACTGACGAAATTGGCGGGAAATGCTCTGCATAACAAGGGACTTTCTATATACGTAGTAGTATGTCACTGATGTCAGCTATGGTCTGTGTGGAAAATTGCATTTATTTGAATGTAACTCATTATGTACATAACAGAAAATGATAACAAAGATAATTATTATTTATCAAAGTTACATAGACAAGTAGGAATTTGGGACACCTAGGTCGCAAAAAATGTCCCCCTTCGATACTTACCACTGTCATAACCACAAGTTGCTCTGGACCTATTAATCATAAATGATTTGTATCACCAGGAATGCTGGTAAATATATAAATTTGTGGACTGTATATTAAAAATAATAAATGATTATAGATACACATATATACACATTTATACAACAGAAGGAGAATACATTTTAATCATAACACTCACCAATTTGACTGTAGATTAATGTGTCATGTACAGGACCCCCCCTTTTGCCTACATTTATGAAGAATTTACTGGCCAGAAATTAAACATAATTTAGACAGCTTATCTTAGGTTCCTGGAGTTGTCCTGTCCTGTCGTCTGATATCTCAAGTTATGCAGGAATGCACATCCAACAATTTCGCCTCCTATTTGAGAGGTGTCAGCCCAGTTTTAACCTCTAGAGCACGAAAAATTCTTCCCATTACTCACAACGTGTTATTCAATTCAAACAAAATGGCGACACCCCTCACCCCAGGCTCGGTTTCCCATTTTCTATGAATAAATGTTATTAATACAGTATGGCCATCTTTATACATATAAATAGGCCCACTCAAAAGTTCCTCGGGTCAGCTCACTGACAGTGTTAAGGAAATGTGTAGAATTTTTAACACATACTTCCTCTCAGTTTTTACACAGGAGGATACCAGCGATATTCCAGTAGTGATAAATTATGTAGAACAGGACGATAATAAACTGTGCACGATTAGGGTCACAAGTGACATGGTCCTTAGGCAAATAGATAAATTAAAACCTAACAAATCCCCAGGCCCTGATGAACTGTATGCAAGGGTTCTAAAGGAATGTAAAGAGGAGCTTAGCACACCTTTGGCTAATCTTTTCAACATATCACTACAAACTGGCATGGTGCCAGATAAGTGGAAAATGGCAAATGTGATACCTATTTTCAAAACAGGTGACAGGTCCTTAGCTTCGAACTATAGACCAATAAGCCTAACCTCCATAGTGGGAAAATTTATGGAATCAATAATTGCCGAAGCAGTTCGTAGCCACCTTGAAAAGCATAAATTAATCAACGAATCTCAGCATGGTTTTACAAAGGGGCGTTCCTGCCTTACGAATTTATTAACTTTTTTCACTAAGGTATTTGAGGAGGTAGATCATGGTAATGAATATGATATTGTGTATATGGACTTCAGTAAAGCTTTTGACAGGGTCCCACATCAGAGACTATTGAGGAAAATTAAAGCACATGGAATAGGAGGAGAAATATTTTCCTGGATAGAGGCATGGTTGACAAATAGGCAGCAGAGAGTTTGCATAAATGGGGAGAAATCAGAGTGGGGAAGCGTCACGAGCGGTGTTCCACAGGGGTCAGTGTTGGGCCCCCTGCTGTTCACAATCTACTTAAACGACATAGATGAGGGCATAAAGAGCGACATCGGCAAGTTTGCCGATGACACCAAAATAGGCCGTCGAATTCATTCTGACGAGGACATTCGAGCACTCCAGGAAGATTTGAATAGACTGATGCAGTGGTCGGAGAAGTGGCAGATGCAGTTTAATATAGACAAATGCAAAGTTCTAAATGTTGGACAGGACAATAACCATGCCACATATAAACTAAATAATGTAGATCTTAATATTACGGATTGCGAAAAAGATTTAGGAGTTCTGGTTAGCAGTAATCTGAAACCAAGACAACAGTGCATAAGTGTTCGCAATAAAGCTAATAGAATCCTTGGCTTCATATCAAGAAGCATAAATAATAGGAGTCCTCAGGTTGTTCTTCAACTCTATACATCCTTGGTAAGGCCTCATTTAGATTATGCTGCACAGTTTTGGTCACCGTATTACAGAATGGATATAAATTCTCTGGAAAATGTACAAAGGAGGATGACAAAGTTGATCCCATGTATCAGAAACCTTCCCTATGAGGATAGACTAAGGGCCCTGAAACTGCACTCTCTAGAAAGACGTAGAATTAGGGGGGATATGATTGAGGTGTATAAATGGAAGACAGGAATAAATAAAGGGGATGTAAATAGTGTGCTGAAAATATCTAGCCTAGACAGGACTCGCAGCAATGGTTTTAAGTTGGAAAAATTCAGATTCAGGAAGGATATAGGAAAGTACTGGTTTGGTAATAGAGTTGTGGATGAGTGGAACAAACTCCCAAGTACCGTTATAGAGGCCAGAACGTTGTGTAGCTTTAAAAATAGGTTGGATAAATACATGAGTAGATGTGGGTGGGTGTGAGTTAGACCTGATAGTTAAGACACATGTGCAACATCTGGATATCTTTATTGTAGTAGACGTTTCGCCATCCAGTGGCTTTATCAATACAGATTCTAGGACATAATAGGAAGACAGTAGAACTATATACAAAAGATGAGGTAATCAGTCCCTCGGCCTTGGAGTTAGTGTTCACAGCATCGTGGTGGAGGAGAATCTGGAGCAAAGGCAAGAAGACTGGCGTTTATATACGCGTCAGTGGAAGGGACGGGCAGCAGACGAGGGCAGTCACTGGTAGGCGGGATTCCCCAGTGGAAGTAGGTCCTTCCCAAAGAGATGGGTTAGTTGCAACAGCCGTGAAGAAGGTCTTGTAGATGTCCTCTGAACCAAGATTCCATGATGTTGCAGTGTCTGACAAGTTGTGCAAGAAAGGTATAAAATACCGACAATATGAAAGTTAAGACACATGTGCAACATCTGGATATCTTTATTGTAGTAGACGTTTCGCCATCCAGTGGCTTTATCAATACAGATTCTAGGACATAATAGGAAGACAGTAGAACTATATACAAAAGATGAGGTAATCAGTCCCTCGGCCTTGGAGTTAGTGTTCACAGCATCGTGGTGGAGGAGAATCTGGAGCAAAGGCAAGAAGACTGGCCTATTATGTCCTAGAATCTGTATTGATAAAGCCACTGGATGGCAAAACGTCTACTACAATAAAGATATCCAGATGTTGCACATGTGTCTTAACTTTCATATTGTCGGTATTTTATACCTTTCTTGCACAACTTGTCAGACACTGCAACATCATGGAATCTTGGTTCAGAGGACATCTACAAGACCTTCTTCACGGCTGTTGCAACTAACCCATCTCTTTGGGAAGGACCTACTTCCACTGGGGAATCCCGCCTACCAGTGACTGCCCTCGTCTGCTGCCCGTCCCTTCCACTGACGCGTATATAAACGCCAGTCTTCTTGCCTTTGCTCCAGATTCTCCTCCACCACGATGCTGTGAACACTAACTCCAAGGCCGAGGGACTGATTACCTCATCTTTTGTATATAGTTCTACTGTCTTCCTATTATGTCCTAGAATCTGTATTGATAAAGCCACTGGATGGCGAAACGTCTACTACAATAAAGATATCCAGATGTTGCACATGTGTCTTAACTTTCATATTGTCGGTATTTTATACCTTTCTTGCACAGACCTGATAGCTTGTGCTACCAGGTCGGTTGCCGTGTTCCTCCCTTAAGTCAATGTGACCTGACCTGACTAGGTTGGGTGCATTGGCTTAAGCCGGTAGGAGACTTGGACCTGCCTCGCATGGGCCAGTAGGCCTTCTGCAGTGTTCCTTCGTTCTTATGTTCTTATGTTAAATACTGAATTTCTGGAAAATATATACAGTATTTTCCACAGTCTGTATACTTTGTACATGTACTTGTAGAAATAAAGACATATTATTATTATTATTATTATTATTATTATTATTATTATTATTATTATTATTATTATTATTATTATTATTATTATTATATATTATCGGTATACTACAATTGTGATTTTAAGATTCGTTAGGGAAATCACCTGTCACGGATCTTGGACCCGTTCAGTGACAGTGTTGATACTATAATAATAATAATAATAATAATAATAATAATAATAATAATAATAATAATAATAATAATATTATTATTATTATTATTATTATTATTATTATTATTATTATTTCTACTTGTACATACAGTGGAAGTGATGCACGAACATCAACTTGCACGACATAGACTGGGCTGTCTATAAACACAGATGCCAAAAAAGATGAGGGGGTACTTGTGTATCTCCTCCCATGGGAGACTTAGGTCTCGAGATACTCCCCAGATAGGGAGCCAAGGCCGGGTCACCACTACTTGGAAAAGACCCGGGCCGGGAGAATACCGGCGAATAAAAAAAAAAAAAAACAGATGCCAATGGTTATATAAATGGTTCAGAAAAACAAATAGTTGATAAATAAGACACTTGTGTAACACTTGATACTTGGGTATCTTTATTGTGCAGAAGATACCCAAGTGTTGCATAAGTGTCTCATTCGTCAAGAGATGAGAGTGTTGTTGCCAGTGACTATGGTGAGCCATGACAGAGCTCCGGTTAGAACATAACCTGCAACTTCAAGGCCGAGAGACTGATTACCTCGTCTTTTGTATGTTATTCTACAGTTTTCCCATAATGTCCTAGAGTTGTATTTACAAAGCCACTAGGTGGCGATACGTCTACAAATAAAGAAACGTAATATTGTACATGTGTCTAATTCTTCTTCAAGACAAAAAGGAAATTAAAATTGCAGGCTTTTTTTTTTTTTTTTTTTATTCGCCGGTATTCTCCCGGCCCGCAGGCTTTCGAAATTAACTTGTGTTATTAAAGCCAAACTGTGAGCCTGAGGGAAGTACAACTCGGGGCTAGAATGAGAAAAATTGTCTTACCATATAGTATAAGCACGGGCTTGAGAAATAGAATATATTTAAACTAACCGCACATCCGCACTCTAGCCCCGGTGTATCGTTGTGCTTGTGTTATGGCGGCGGAGCTCGGGGAATGCCTTCATAAATCTGTGGGTCGTGAGGCATGGTTCGTGGCCAGGCTATCTGTCAGGTTCTTCCTGCGGGGAGACTGGTACAGATCACCTTCCTGACAGCTACACTATGCATGTAAAAACATTTTCAACAACAAGGTGGATATCGTACGCTTTCCTTGTAGTAGGTTAAGACATATGGCTTTTGGGCCATAAAGTTCATTGAGGCAAAGAGGCGGCAGCAGGCGGACGTCCTCAAAGACACAAACTAATGAAATTTGGAAGAGATGCTTTAAACAGCACTGAGTTTGTTATTGAAGTCATTGCAGTTATAATAATGCATTTTATCCACTTTTACTTTTTATTTATTTTTGTAAAACTTTTTAAATTTAAAATAGTTGAGCCCATTTATTATTTCTACAAATTGAGATTACATAAAATTCACAAGAAATCTAAATCATAATCACTATCAGCAAACATTATTTATCAGCAAACATTTTCGAATCTTTAATAATAATAATTTTTATTAATAGGGAGCCAAGACCGGGTCACCACTCTTGGAAAAGACCCGGACCGGGAAAGTGCCGGTGAATAAACAAAAAAATCATTAGTAGATGATATAAGATAATTATATCATTATTTTTAAAGGGGTGGGCCGGTAAGCCAGCGGAAGCTCTCTGTCAGATGACCGAAAGCTCCAACGGCGGGTCATCATCTAAGACCCACATCAGGAAACATTTGTCCTGTTTCCTGACGAATCTTACCTAACGTAACCATTATAACAAAAATATAACCCTAAGTTTTAAAGAGATGGATAAGTAACCCAGTAAAAGGCCTCGGTCAGTTGATCAAAAGCTTCAGAAGCGGGTCATTATATGACAAGGATCCGAGTCAGGAAATACTCGTCCTGTTTCCTGACGAATCTTACCTAACCAATAACAACATAAAAACGGGTCGTCGGAAGATTGAGACTCGTGTCAGGACATTGTCTTCACGAATATTACAACAAACAACATTATAACAATTGGTATAAGATGAGAGTTATGTATATCTGTGCCTGTGCACCGAGTTTACTTATTAAAATACCATTAGTACTGGTGGGTAGGTTATATGCAGCCATAATGAGACTTGTAGTCAATAGGCTTTACACCAAATAAATCAATCATATATCCATAGGTATCCGTTAAACCTGCACGGGCCATACAGCATATGGTAATAGTCAGTTCAGCTTTAGTACATTATTATTATTATAATCAAGGGGGAAGCGCTAAACCCGGAGGATTATACAGCGCCTGGGGGGGGGGATGTGGAAGGCATTCAGGCTTAATTCGGGGAACTGGAGCACAGATCCAATTCTCTAAATCAAGAGCCCCTCACCAACATCAAGGAACCTTCCTTGAGGGGAGCTTTAGTACAGTGTTGTGGGTCGCATCCTGGTGTAAAAACGCAGAAGTACACAGAAATATTAAAGCCTGCTGTATATAAGGTTATTCAAGTTTTAGATTTAAATTATCCGTGCAGTGTGAGGAATCTATATTAAATCGTGTGTAAAGTATCGATTCAATGTGGTGTATCTACCTGTGCAGTGAGAGTTTAGGTGTCGTGAGACCTGCTTGCTTCACCCCTGGGTTAAGTAATGCTGACTGGTCTTAACAAGCAGGAGTGGGTATCCAGAACCGCTGGGAACCCTTCAAGAGGCAGGGTTACCTTGATGCTGGCGAAAGGTTTTTGATTCAAGGAATTGGAGCTGCCCTACCTTTTTTTGGATCAAGTCTGAATACCTCTCCTCCAGGAGTTGTGTGACAAGACTACACTGGATCTGGTCATCAAGACCACGAAATATCTGGGCATCAAGACCACACCAGACCTGACTGTCAAGATTGCGCCAGACCTGGTCATCAAGACCACACTAGACCTGGCTATCAAGACCACACTAGATCTGGCTATCAAGACCACACCAGACCTGGTCATCAAGACTACACCAGACCTGACTCTCAAGACCACACCAGACATGGTCATCAAAACCACACCAGACCTAGCTCTCAAGACCACACCAGACCTGGTTATCAAAACCACACCAGATCTGGCTGTCAAAGACTACTCCAGACCTGCTCATCAAGATCACACCAGACCTGTTCATCAAGACCACACCAGACCTGATCATCAAGGCCGCACCAGACCTGATCATCAAGGCCACACTAGACCTGATTATCAAGACCACACCAGACATGGTGGAACCGTGTGACACCCAGCAACAGTTTTGTAGTCACCTAGTTCTTAGGGCTGTAAGTGTATAGTTCCTTTAGATATAAGTCTACTGTGTTAGCCTGAGCCAAGAGTATTCCAGGACTTCTTGGACACAAAGTATAGTGGGTGGGGTTCGTCCGGTACCGGAACCCAGGTGGAGATTGTCAGTTGTACTGTGTAGTGGATAGTTGAGGGTGTGTAGTGGTGTGGGGGGGGAGGTAACGCTACTAGACCATCCTCATGTTATAAACTAACTAACACTTACATGCAAATGAGCAGAATAAAATAATGTGACATTTTATTGTGGCAACGTTTCGCTTTCCAGGAGCTTTGTCAAGCCGTTTACATATTGTCGGTAATTCTACCAACATATGTACTATGTGGAGGTTCGTCAAGCTTGACAAAGCTCCTAGAGAATGAAACGTTGCCACAATAAATTGTCACTTACTGTTGTTACCCCTGAACACGTTGTTGCGATAACTGCTCTCTTTATTCCCTCCCTTCTTTTCCTCCCCTCCTTCGTTCCATCCCGCCTTCCCTTCTTTCCTGCCATCCAACTCCATCCACACTGTGAATGTGTCCCCCTCCCAGGACAGTCGTCTGGTGGTATAATATATAATACTCTGCTGGTCATGTGTAAGGCGAGGATGCACATCGATCCACACAAAACTTGTACTGAGGGAAAAAGCTTCTCGTGACTATGAAAGTTAACCTCATTAACCTCAGTTTGCCCAGTGAGGGGCTTGTTGCTTTCCCTGTGTTTGTGTTAACCCACTGTATCTGCTGGAGTTGAGTCCTGGCTCCTGACTACTCTTAAACTACTTGGAAAAGCATTACAGGTTTATGGCCCCTAAAATTTTTTTTATCTACTGTTGCAATGTGTGTGTGTGTGTGTGTGTGTGTGTGTGTGTGTGTGTGTGTGTGTGTGTGTGTGTGTGTGTGTGTGTGTGTGTGTGTCGTTATACTACTGAGGCTGTGTACTGAATTTGCTTCCACGTCTTTCTCATCCCACTCCCACTTGTCCGAAACACTGCGTAATACAGGTTTTAGTTATACTGTATAATACACTTGCATTGATAATTACCTATTCTGTATATTTTATTTTACAAATCTATGGACTTTAAAATAACTATACCAATATCCACTTTTCTCTTTAAATTCTTAATCCAGTAACTTTCAGCCTCATCAATTCTTCGTAAAATTTTGTGGTGTTACCATGTCTTCCCCACTCGTACTCTCTGCGAAAGTTCAGGTTTTTTAATATTGCCTCGTGATGAATTCATATCAGTTCTAGTATTTAGTCTGGTATGTACTTGTGTGATCACCTAATTGTATTGAATTATTTGTGGTTGCAGGGTTTGAGTCTCGGTTTCTATTACTCGCCTTTCAGTGTCACACGACTAGTTTAACAAGTTTCGTGCCTTGTAGTCCCTGATGTATATGTCGTTAAAACTGTGCATGGTGTCAGTCTGCTTCCTGACCTTCACTGATTCTTTATTATGGTCTTATGGTAGTATCTTGACTCACGAAATCGTAATAAAACGATTGTAAACAAATCATGGAACGGGTGGGCTTGAACCCATGGCCAGTGAGTCCTAAAACTCACAGGCCAGTGCGTTCACCACTCGGCCTGTGAGTTTCAGGACTCACCTGCCATGGATTCAGGCTCCACCAGTTCCCTGACTTGTCTTATGGTATCTCTATTTCCTTGCTTACTGGCCTCTCATC
>NC_091295.1:8207421-8349921 GCF_038502225.1 Cherax quadricarinatus
TGTTGTGTGTGTCAGGTGTCAACTGTGATGTGTGTGTCAGGTGTCAACTGTGATGTGTGTGTCAGGTGTCAACTGTGATGTGTGTGTCAGGTGTCAACTGTGATGTGTGTGTCAGGTGTCAACTGTGATGTGTGTGTCAGGTGTCAAGTGTGATGTGTGTGTGTGTGTGTGTCAGGTGTCAACTGTGATGTGTGTGTCAGGTGTCAACTGTGATGTGATGTGTGTGTCAGGTGTCAACTGTGATGTGATGTGTGTGTGTCAGGTGTCAACTGTGATGTGTGTGTCAGGTGTCAACTGTGATGTGTGTGTGTCAGGTGTCAACTGTGATGTGTGTGTCAGGTGTCAACTGTGATGTGTGTGTGTCAGGTGTCAACTGTGATGTGTGTGTCAGGCGTCAACTGTGATGTGTGTGCGTGTCAGGTGTCAATTGTGATGTGTGTGTGTGTCAGGCGTCAACTGAGATGTGTGTGTGTGTGTCAGGTGTCAACTGTGATGTGTGTGTGTGTCAGGCGTCAACTGTGATGTGTGTGTGTCAAGCGTCAACTGAGATGTGTGTGTCAGGTGTCAACTCTGATGTGTGTGTGTGTCAGGAGTCAACTGTGATGTGTGTGTCAGGCATCAACTGTGATGTGATGTGTGTGTCAGGTGTCGACTGTGATGTGTGTGTCAGGCGTCAACTGTGATGTGTCAGGCGTCAACTGTGTTGTGTGTATCAGGCGTCGACTGTGATGTGTGTGTCAGGCGTCAACTGTGATGTGTCAGGCGTCAACTGCGATGTATGTGTCAGGCGTCATCTGTGATGTGTGTGTCAGGCGTCAACTGTGATGTGTCAGGCGTCAACTGTGATGTGTGTGTCAGGCGTCGACTGTGATGTGTCAGGCGTCAACTGTGATGTGTCAGGCGTCAACTGTGATGTATGTGTCAGGCGTCATCTGTGATGTGTGTGTCAGGCGTCAACTGTGATGTGTCAGGCGTCAACTGTGATGTGTGTGTCAGGCGTCAACTGTGATGTGTGTGTCAGGCGTCAACTGTGATGTATGTGTCAGGCGTCAACTGTGATGTGTGTGTCAGGCGTCAACTGTGATGTGTCAGGCGTCAACTGTGATGTGTGCGTCAGGCGTCAACTGTGATGTGTGTGTCAGGCGTCAACTGTGATGTGTCAGGCGTCAACTGTGATGTGTGTGTCAGGCGTCATCTGTGATGTGTCAGGCGTCAACTGTGATGTGTGTGTCAGGCATCATCTGTGATGTGTCAGGCGTCAACTGTGATGTGTGTGTCAGGCGTCAACATGTGTCACGTGTGATGTGTGTGTCAGGCGTCAACTGTGATGTGTGACTGTGTGTGTCAGGCGTCAACTGTGATGTATGTGTCAGGCGTCAACTGTGATGTGTGTGTCAGGCGTCAACTGTGATGTGTGTGTCAGGCGTCAACTGTGATGTGTCAGGCGTCAACTGTGATGTGTGTGTCAGGCGTCAACTGTGATGTGTGTGTCAGGCGTCAACTGTGATGTGTCAGGCGTCAACTGTGATGTATGTGTCAGGCGTCAACTGTGATGTGTGTGTCAGGCGTCATCTGTGATGTGTCAGGCGTCAACTGTGATGTGTCTGGCGTCAACTGTGATGTGTCTGGCGTCAACTGTGATGTGTGTGTCAGGCGTCAACTGTGATGTGTCTGGCGTCAACTGTGATGTGTCTGGCGTCAACTGTGATGTGTGTGTCAGGCGTCAACTGTGATGTGTCTGGCGTCAACTGTGATGTGTCTGGCGTCAACTGTGATGTGTCAGGCGTCAACTGTGATGTGTCAGGCGTCAACTGTGATGTGTCAGGCGTCAACTGTGGCGTCAACTGTGATGTGTCAGGCGTCAACTGTGATGTGTCAGGCGTCAACTGTGACGTATGTGTCAGGCGTCAACTGTGATGTGTGTGTCAGGCGTCAACTGTGATGTGTCAGGCGTCAACTGTGATGTGTGTGTCAGGCGTCAACTGTGATGTGTGTGTCAGGCGTCAACTGTGATGTGTGTGTCAGGCGTCAACTGTGATGTGTCAGGCGTCAACTGTGATGTGTCAGGCGTCAACTGTGACGTATGTGTCAGGCGTCATCTGTGATGTGTCAGGCGTCAACTGTGATGTGTCAGGCGTCAACTGTGATGTGTCAGGCGTCAACTGTGATGTGTCAGGCGTCAACTGTGATGTGTCTGGCGTCAACTGTGATGGTGAAGAGTGGACATCATCCTCATCTTTACTTGCAGATAAATGCTATAAAATACCAACACGATGGAAAAATAGTCAACAACGCAGTATAACTGACAACGTTTCGCCCACACAGTGAGTTTTATCATTCACTTTTACTTATACAGTCCCGTGAGGTTAATCTACTTACCTGGAGTCTATCTGGTGGGTGTTCCGGGGATCAACGTCCCCGTGGCCGAGTCCTTGACCAGGCCTCGTGGCGAATCAGGGCCTGATCAACCAGGCTGTTACTGCTTGCCACACGTAATCCAACATACGAACCGCAGCCCGGCTGGTCAAGTACTGACTTTAGGTATCTATCCAGCTCCCTCTTAAAGACAACCAGGGGTCTATTGGTAATTCCCCATATGGCTGGTGGGAGGCTGTTGAACAGTCTTGGGCCTCGGACACTTACTGTGTTTTCTCTTAGTGTACCAATGGTGCCCCTACTTTTCATTGGGGATATGAGAAACTTATGCAACATATGGAAATCTTTATTGAGGAAACGTTTCGCCACACAGTGGCTTCATCAGTCCAATACAAATCAGAAGGATGTAAGGAGAGGAGGAGTTTGAGGTAATCAGTACCTCAGCCTGGAGTCGATGTGTTCAGCCCATAAATCTTGTAGAAAGTACAGCATAGGGCCGTAGACGTGGCTTATATACTGTAGTCAGGTGAGGTGTCCAACCTTTGGACGAAGACCTACTTCGACTAGTGGATGGTACCACTATAACCCCGCCTCCTCCTGCTTCGCCTTACCTGACTACAGTATATAAGTCACGTCTACGGCCCTATGCCGTACTTTCTACAAGATTGATGGACTGAACACATTGACTCCAGGCTGAGGGATTGATTACCTCAAACCCATGTTGCCCTGGATTTTGCAAATGTTGGGAATCCAAGTGATTTGCAATCATACCTCTTAGTACTCTTTCAAAGATTTTTTATGATGTTGGACGTTAGAGCTATTGGTTTATAGTTCTTAGCTATTGTTTTGCTGCCAGCTTTATGGAGTGGGGCTAAATCCGTTGTTTTAAGTGACCGTGGGATTTCACCCGTGTCTGTGTTCCCTCTCCATAGCATACCTAGAGCCCGAGAGAGGGGTTTCTTGCAGTTCTTAATGAACACGGAGTTCCGTGAGTCTAGACCTGGGACTGAGTGCATGGGCATGTTGTCAGTGGCTTTCTCAAAGTCTAGTGGAGTTAGGGTTATGTCAGAAATTTGGCATACGTGAACATGGTTTTGAGGCTCACTGATGAAAAAATGGTTTGGACCGTCAATCTTTAGACCGATTAGTGGCTCGCTAAACACAGTCGCACTGTGACTTCAGTATCTCACTCATTTATTTGCTGTAATCTGTGTAAGTCCCAGCTTATCTGAGCAAGGACCCGATGTTAGATGCGGTTCTTGCCTTGTTTTTGGCATATGAAAAAAATTATTTTGATTTTCTTTCTATTTCACTAATTGCTTTTAGCTCCTCTTGTCTCTCCTGGATCCTGCATGAATCATTTAACTTAAGCTCAATATTTTCCACTGAGTTGCCTCAAGGGATAGTCTCTCCTTTACCATTATTTGCTACATTCTTCCATTTTGTATGTCTTAAATTGAAATCAAGAAGCATAAAAATGTTTGGGGATGGGGCTGGAAGGTTTTCCAGACTAATCAATTTTCAATAACTGTTTCTTGAACTGTTGGGAGGTTGCGTCTGGTGGTTTATATACAAGCACATTAACTAAGTTTTGGTTCTCGATCTTTATCGTTAGAACTTCAACCACATTTGTGGTGAAAAATTTAGACACATGTGCAACATTTGGGTATCTTCATTGTAGACGTTTCGCCAATCAGTGGCTTTATTGTGGTGTTCAGTATCTCCGTGCAAATGAGCGACTCTTTGATATACAGGCCAATTTTCCTTCTCCCCCCTCCCCATTGTTGCCTGTTTTAAAAAGGTTGTACCCAGTTATCCTTATTTAGTTGTCAGAGTGGTTTTTTGTGTAGGTCTCTGTGAAGGCTGCAAACCATACCACGGGTTGGGATGGAACTCGCGGTCAGAGACTCGTAAAACTCCAAACCGACGCGTTACCAACTGGGCCAGCTGGCTACAGTAAGATTCATCCAACTAGGTATACTTATATACCACAGGAACGTTTGTTTGCAAGTGTCACTACGATTTCGTGAGTCAAGGCTACAAACATCGCATTTGACTCCTCTAGAAGTCCACTGATGAAAGGTAGTTTGTTGTTGGTGGATGGCTTAAAGCCCTGTATATTAGCAAATTTAAATGAAGTCGTATTGCTTGTTTGTTGGGGGGAATTTGTTTTTGGAATTAGTAGTTGTGATTCTGGAGGGACCGGGGGGAAGGCACTTGGTGTGCCACCAGTCTATCAAGGCTCCAAGGTGGTGGACTATTTTGTTTATTTCTTTTCATTTTCTTTCTTCGTTTTTTGCCACTAAAAAATTAGTTGCAGTAGGATTGTCGAAACTACTATGGTGCAACGCTTCTTCAATTAATAAAGTTCCTAAATTTGCTTTCAACAGATAAGTCAATTTCTGATATAAATCCAGATGTACTCCTACAAATCCTTTTGGAGCGTAGCTCCTTGGCCTTTCGTGTATCCAAATTTGTTGGAAGAAAATTTGATTCAGAAAAGATATAGGAAAGCACTGATTTGGTAAGAGTTGTAGATGAGTGGAACAAACTCCCAAGTAGCGTTACTGAAACTAAAACCTTGTGTAGTTTTAAAAATAGGTTACATAAATGCATAAATGGGTGTGGGTGGGTGTGAGCTGAACCTGCCTCGCAAGGGCCGGTAGGCCTGCTACAGCGCCCTTTCTTTATGTTCTTACATGCTCTTGCGCTACCGTCCACAGGATGGATATGGGGTGCACAATAATCTAACCACTTCCGCGGCAAAAACCAATCAGTAGTGCTGTACATGTGTCTTGCTCAGCGTCACCTGCACTTGCTGTTAGCCTTTTCTTTGTAAAATGACTTTGGTGAGTACCTTAGCAATACTAGACGCGCCGTGATGGAAGCTTGTTGCTACTAAACTCCTTACCATGGGTCTTCCTTCCCTGCGAGCTTTACATGGCTAAGAACACTCCGATACCCTCAGCTGCCCTCATTAATTTATCTTAAGAGACTCTAGTTCGCTATCACTGTCACTAGAAAAATGCATGGGATATGGACTTGCAACACTAATCACCTTCTCGCTTGCACTTCTGGTATCACCTTCCTTGAAGGAGACCAGACCTAGTTACACTCATGACTCTCCATACTCCATGTGCAACACTTCGGTATCTTTATTGTGGAAACGTTTCGCCACACAGTGGCTTCATCAGTCCATTCAATGGAGAATGGTGAAGAACAGGAGGAATTTGGGTTAACAAGACCCTCAGCCTTGAGTCGACGTAATCAGTCCATCAATCTTAATACAGGGAATTCTTCACTTGCCTAACCTTTAAGCATGACTTACATCCACATGTGATACTTCAAATGTGATACCACCTACGACTGGTGCACCTCACCTGCCTACAGTATATAAGCCACTTCTTCGCACATATGCTGTATTCTTTTCAAGATTAATGGACTGATTACATCAACTCAAGGCTGAGGGACTGACTACCTCAAACTCCTCCTGTTCATCACCATTCTCCTTTATATGGACCGATGAAGCCACTATGTGGCGAAACGTTTCGTCAATCAAGATACCCAAGTGTTGCACATGTGTCTAATTTATCAAGATAATTCATATAACCCATTTTTTTTTACAAAGGTTAGACTAGGTTACTCTTCTAGTCTCACTGGAAAATTTAAGATTAACACATCATCAAACAGTCCTTCTTCTTATTTATTTACTGGACACAGACACGTGTATTCTTGATGGGTCCTTCACACAATGATCACTTTATGTTTGAGAGTTCTTGATTCATGCCTCCTTCCTCTTGTTCTGTTCTTGCTTTATTCGTTATGTTCTGTTTTTTCTCTCTTTGCTCACCTTTAACATTGCTTGTTTCTTGGGCTCTTCGGTTCACACTTTTTTGCAGGATCCATTGATGTCATTTTTCTCTTAAAGTTCTTTATTTTAAATCACTACCGCATTCAGTTAACTTTTTTTATTTAGTTCGTTAGTTTTTTTTATTGTTTCTTCTTATTATTAATATTCGTTCAACTTTCTCCTGGTATGCTCTTTACGCTGTTCTTACTCCCTTCATTATTTGTTGATTTTCCCTTGCATATAATTCTTACACAATGACACATTAGGGAAATTTTTAGTTATTACTAGTCACTAATATACACATATTACCTAGTGTAACTGTTACTCGGGTATGTGTCACTCTCTGGCGTCGTGCACCTCCATGTGATGCTGACTGTAGCTCTGTGCCGTCGTGCACCTCCATGTGATGCTGACTGTAGCTCTGTGCCGTCGTGCACCTCCATGTGATGCTGACTGTAGCTCTGTGCCGTCGTGCACCTCCACGTGATGCTGACTGTAGCTCTGTGCCGTCGTGCGCCTCCATGTGATGCTGACTGTAGCTCTGTGCCGTCGTGCACATCCATGTGATGCTGACTGTAGCTCTGTGCCGTCGTGCGCCTCCATGTGATGCTGACTGTAGCTCTGTGCCGTCGTGCACCTCCGTGTGATGCTGACTGTAGCTCTGTGCCGTCGTGCGCCTCCGTGTGATGCTGACTGTAGCTCTGTGCCGTCGTGCGCCTCCATGTGATGCTGACTGTAGCTCTGTGCCGTCGTGCACCTCCATGTGATGCTGACTGTAGCTCTGTGCCATCGTGCGCCTCCGTGTGATGCTGACTGTAGCTCTGTGCCGTCGTGCGCCTCCATGTGATGCTGACTGTAGCTCTGTGCCGTCGTGCACCTCCATGTGATGCTGACTGTAGCTCTGTGCCGTCGTGCGCCTCCGTGTGATGCTGACTGTAGCTCTGTGCCGTCGTGCACATCCATGTGATGCTGACTGTAGCTCTGTGCCGTCGTGCGCCTCCATGTGATGCTGACTGTAGCTCTGTGCCGTCGTGCGCCTCCATGTGATGCTGACTGTAGCTCTGTGCCGTCGTGCACATCCATGTGATGCTGACTGTAGCTCTGTGCCGTCGTGCACATCCATGTGATGCTGACTGTAGCTCTGTGCCTGTAGCTCTGTGCCGTCGTGCGCCTCGTGATCCATGTGATGCTGCTCTGTGCCGTCGTGCACATCCATGTGATGCTGACTGTAGCTCTGTGCCGTCGTGCTCCTCCATGTGATGCTGACTGTAGCTCTGTGCCGTCGTGCTGTGCCGTCTCCATGTGATGCTGACTGTAGCTCTCGTGCCGTCGTGCTGTGCCGTCCATGTGATGCTGACTGTAGCTCTGTGCCGTCGTGCACCATGTGATCCATGTGATGCTGACTGTAGCTCTGTGCCGTCGTGCGCACTTCCATGTGATGCTGACTGTAGCTCTGTGCCGTCGTGCGCCTCCATGTGATGCTGACTGTAGCTCTGATGCTGACTGTCGTGCGTGCACATCCATGTGATGCTGACTGTAGCTCTGTGCCGTCGTGCGCCTCCATGTGATGCTGACTGTAGCTCTCTGCTGTCGTGCGCCTGCATGTGATGCTGAATGTAGCTCTGTGCCGTCGTGCGCCTCCATGTGATGCTGACTGTAGCTCTCTGCTGACTGTCTGTGCGTGCCTCCATGTGATGCTGACTGTAGCTCTGTGCCGTCGTGCGCTCCATGTGATGCTGACTGTAGCTCTGTGTCGTGCCTCCATGTGATGCTGACTGTAGCTCTGTGCCGTCGTGCACCTCTGTGCTGTAGCTCTGTGCCGTCGTGCACCTCCATGTGATGCTGACTGTAGCTCTGTGCCGTCGTGCGCCTCCATGTGATGCTGACTGTAGCTCTGTGCCGTCGTGCGCCTCCATGTGATGCTGACTGTAGCTCTCTGCTGTCGTGCGCCTCCATGTGATGCTGACTGTAGCTCTGTGCCGTCGTGCGCCTCCATGTGATGCTGACTGTAGCTCTGTGCCGTCGTGCACCTCCATGTGATGCTGACTGTAGCTCTGTGCCGTCGTGCGCCTCCATGTGATGCTGACTGTAGCTCTGTGCCGTCGTGCACCTCCATGTGATGCTGACTGTAGCTCTGTGCCGTCGTGCACCTCCATGTGATGCTGACTGTAGCTCTGTGCCGTCGTGCGCCTCCATGTGATGCTGACTGTAGCTCTGTGCCGTCGTGCGCCTCCATGTGATGCTGACTGTAGCTCTGTGCCGTCGTGCACCTCCACGTGATGCTGACTGTAGCTCTGTGCCGTCGTGCACCTCCACGTGATGCTGACTGTAGCTCTGTGCCGTCGTGCACCTCCACGTGATGCTGACTGTAGCTCTGTGCCGTCGTGCACCTCCACGTGATGCTGACTGTAGCTCTGTGCCGTCGTGCACCTCCACGTGATGCTGACTGTAGCTCTGTGCCGTCGTGCACCTCCACGTGATGCTGACTGTAGCTCTGTGCCGTCGTGCACCTCCACGTGATGCTGACTGTAGCTCTGTGCCGTCGTGCACCTCCACGTGATGCTGACTGTAGCTCTGTGCCGTCGTGCACCTCCACGTGATGCTGACTGTAGCTCTGTGCCGTCGTGCGCCTCCACGTGATGCTGACTGTAGCTCTGTGCCGTCGTGCACCTCCACGTGATGCTGACTGTAGCTCTGTGCCGTCGTGCACCTCCACGTGATGCTGACTGTAGCTCTGTGCCGTCGTGCACCTCCACGTGATGCTGACTGTAGCTCTGTGCCGTCGTGCACCTCCACGTGATGCTGACTGTAGCTCTGTGCCGTCGTGCACCTCCACGTGATGCTGACTGTAGCTCTGTGCCGTCGTGCACCTCCACGTGATGCTGACTGTAGCTCTGTGGCTTTTGGAAGAATCAATTGTAATGAGTTTGAGATTTTATCACTAGCTGTTACGTTCACATTTGAGTATGTAAAAATGATGGTAGCTGTAATTGGGCCCCTAGACCCACTCCATAATCAGTAACTTCCCAAATACCGAGCACAAGAGTTTTTGCAGTGCTTTTAGGGAACACTGCAGTGATCTTAGCGAGCACTGCAATGACCTTAAGACTAGCACTATTGTTACTTGATTCTAATATGGCCTACCTATTCTCTGTGAGATATGGCGACTGTCTCTGAACCGGATCCCCTTTAATGAATAAGAAACACATGTAACACCTGGGTATATTGTTATAAACGTTTAGCCACCCATGGGCTAATTTTTTTTAATCTATTACAGAGTATAAAGACGGTAGAGGTTTGGGAACCAGTTCTTGTTCTTTTGAGAGCTCGCTATTGGCGCTTCACTTCGATGTGTTATTTCTCTTTGTTGAAGCACCTTTTAACCTTGATCACTGGTTCTCTTACTGACTTCTGATGATTAAGACACATGTGAAACAGTTGGGTATTTTTATTGTTGAAACGTTTCTTTCGCCTAGACAGTAGGCTTCTTCAGTCATATACAAAGGCAGCAGGTGTAGTAGTGAAATGAAAATGATGTAATCAGTCCATCAACCTAAAATATTTTTCTCCAGAAAGATGGGAACTGAAGACGTGTAAAGGCTTGTGTTATGTAAGTACATTCTTCTTCAAGAAAACAAGGGCTGGAGATGCGAAGAGCTCTCAAGAAGAAGCCAATGAGGACTCCTCTTTTAGTCCGGGTGTCTTGGTGTGAATAAAAGTGTACCATAACATCGTCCTTGTTGGTAGGTTTTCTATACACTTTGAAGAGAAGTTCGTCACTGTCGGGAGATCTGCACAGGAGAACGTCGAGGAAAGGAAGTTGGCCATCGTTTTCGAGTTCAAGTGTAAACTTTTATTCACACCAAGACACCCGCACTAAAAGAGGAGTCCTCATTGGCTTCTTCTTGAGAGCTCTTCGCATCTCCAGCCCTTGTTTTCTTGAAGAAGAATGTACTTACATAACACAAGCCTTTACACGTCTTCAGTTCTCATCTTTCTTCATCCGAGATTGCAGACTCAAGGCACAAGCTATCCTCAACAAACCGCCCATGGAACAGCCCCCTAAGCAGTTCATAGTGCTCCCATATGGTGATGTTGCCATGAATACTCGCCCGGCACATGCTATGAGTAACATCAACGTTTCCACCATAAACACATCATCTATCAAAGACCTCACTACGAAACGCAGCCCCACATCTGTAACTTCTACAGCAGGCGTCTACACTATCCCCTGTGGATTCTGTCCCAAGAAATATGTAGGCGAGACAGGCAGAGATCTTGCAGTCCTCCTGAATGAGCATCGAAATGCCTCTAACAGAGACGTTGTAAGGTACGCCTGTGTCCTCCACAGAGACTCCACAGGGCATTTGATGAACTGGAATGAGGCACAACTCGTTCTCACCGAACCAGACCTCAGACGCCGACGGTGCCTAGAAGCCTCACTAATAGCCGTCACCGACACTATAGAACGTAACACTGGAAACTACAAAATTTCAAAAACATTGGCATACATGATACTTAAGCACCACCAACCCAACAACACAGGAGTCACATGATTTCATCGTCTACCCGTCCTCATCCCAACATGACATTCTTCAGGTCACCGTGTGTCACTCACATCTCACTCTCCGCCTATATATATAATGTATTCCTACCTCTGTATGTTAGAAGTGATCAAGGTCCCAGGATCGAAACGTTTTCTAATAAATATGTCATAGTGTTTGCTTACGTGTCTTTCTAAACCAACTGATGAAGCCACTGTTTGGCGAAACGTTTTCTCATTTAAGATACCCAAGTGTTGCACATGTGTCTAATTTATCAACTAGACACTTGTAGATGATGTTTTCCAGACTGCGTTCTATGATCAAGGGAAGCACACTCTTAAATAAGAACCTAAGAACTAAGGAACACTGCAACAGGCCTACTGGTCCATACTAGGCAAATTGTATTAATACTGGTAGAATTACCGACAATATGTTCAGTAAATGGACACAAGTACAACTAATATGACATTTTATTGTGGCAACGTTTCGCTCTCCAGGAGCTTTATCAAGCTGTTACAAACAATACATGGACACAGAGGGTATATATAGGTGTAATACTAGTGGTAGTAGTATTGCACCTCACTCTAAGCCTATATATACCCTCTATGTCCATGTATTGTTTGTAACGGCTTGATAAAGCTCCTGGAGAGCGAAACGTTGCCACAATAAAATGTCATATTAGTTGCACTTGTGTTTTTTAACCTAACATACTAGGCAAGACCAGTCAACATCCACCCCACACCCACTCATGTAACGAAAGTTTTTACCTAAATGACACTCTATGTGGGAGTTACTTCCACAACTCTATTCTAAATGCATATTTCTCAAACTTTAATCCTCACTAAAGATACCCAAATGTTGCACATGTGTCTAATTTATCAACTTGTCGGTTCTCTGAACCATTCATCTACACCTTTAATCCACTGGTGCGAGCCCTGTCTTGGTTAGATGTTTCACCTTTGGTGATGTGTCGCCCATGGCGGATCCTCATCCTGCTTCATGAAATTCTCATAATTGAACAGCATTTCAGTGCAACGAATTTTAACGTGTTACATTAGCAACTAATAACATTATCAGTGCTGTGTGTCACTTAACCTTAATACTATAAATATAAGGGTACAATTAATATTTATGTATTAAGATAAATAATTTAAGGTAACTGTTAGCAGCCAACTAACACTAAATACTTCGTATTTTGTACAGGTAAATTTGTAATACCATGATTTTTTTTAATATTTTACTTGTTACGGTAATGTCAGTTATTCTGGGATATACAAGAATTAATTATTAATCTTGACTTCAATTTTCATAGCTCTCATTTAATTTACATTAACTTGTAACAGTTGTCACTGGTTTTATGGTTAACATTACAGGATTGTTAACTTACGCGTATATAAGCTAAGAGTGTACTTTAAGTCCTTAAATAGGAATTAAAATATTATTATCGTTATTATTATTATTATTATTATTATTATTATTATTATTATTATTATTATTATTATTATTATTATTATTGAAGAATTGAGACACTTATGCAACACATGGGAATCTTTATTGAAGAAACGTTTCGCCACACAGTGGCTTCATCAGTCCAATACAAAGTAGAAATGGGTAAGGAGAGTAGAAGTATGAGGTAATCAGTCCCTCAACCTGGATACGATCTGTTCAGTCCATCACTCTTGTAGTAAGAGTGATGGACTGAACACATCGTATCCAGGTTGAGGGACTGATTACCTCATACTTCTACTCTCCTTACCCATTTCTACTTTGTATTGGACTGATGAAGCCACTGTGTGGCGAAACGTTTCTTCAATAAAGATTCCCATGTGTTGCATAAGTGTCTCAATTCTTCAACTTGTCGGTTTTCTAAACCATTTATCACATATTATTATTATTAAGGGGAAGCGTTAAACCCGTAGGATTATGCAGCGCCTGTAGGGGGGATATGGAAGGTATTCAGGCTTCATTCAGGGAAGTGGAGCACAGATCCAATTCCCTAGATCAAGAGCCCCTCACCAACGTCAAGGAACTTTCCTTGAGGGGTTAGGGGTGAAGACTTCATCTTAAGTTCCACTCAAGTGCTTTCCGTGATTCCTGCATGAGTGATAGTGCTCCTGTTGATTCTTGGCCCATTTTTTCCCCAGAAAATAATAAATATACAGGAAGATATTATCAAACTATACCACGGGCGGGGATAGAACCCGCGATCAGAGAGTCTCAAAACTCCAGACCGTCGCGTTAGCCACTGGACCAGCTAGCCACAATAAGATTCGTGGCTAGCTGGTCCAGTGGCTAACGCGACGGTCTGGAGTTTTGAGACTCTCTGATCGCGGGTTCTATCCCCACCCGTGGTATGGTTTGTTTGCAATCGTGTCATTACGATTTCGTGAGTCAGATATTATCACCTTAATTAATTTGCAAAGGCAGTAGCAATCTTATATTAAAAATTTTATACGTTTCTACACTCACTCTTCCTTCCCATTTCAAAATCACATGGAGAAAATATTCTTCACAGGTAATACAAGAATTCCGAAAATACTATCTATTATTTGTTGGTGAACTGTTCAGCAGTCTAACGTTCCTCCTCCTCCCTAGCCAGAAGAACAACTGCAGTACACCTATTGGCACGTGACATGGATGTTATCATTCCATGTTTCTAACTATGTTTATTCAGGTATACACAAATACAGTTACATAGATTATCATACATAGCAACATATGTGTAGAGAACCTGGGATAACCCAAAAAAGTCAGACAAAGTGACTTATTTCCATTAGGGTCCTTTTATTTTCAAGGTTCCTTTATTTTCACTGATCGCAGCAGTTCCATGTCGATCATCATCCTCACATTATTTCTCATAAAATACGAGATAAATGTAAATGATTAAAGGCAGAAAAATCCATAACTGCCTCCGAATTTTTTTTTCTGGGTGTTCCTCTTTCGTTAAACACTTGATACACGAGTCAAGTTTATCTCTCTACTGAGCCTCAGGAAAAATATCAACTGGTAACCGGACAGTGGAGGTGCCAACAGTCGCAGCTGGTTATTCATATGTTGAAAACAGCCTCATAAACAAGCGCTTGAAAAACTACACGAAAAAAAATATCAAGTGTAATACCATTAAATTCAGACACGTTTAATATGGACGTGACACTAAAATTAAAATTACACTGTGTATCTCCTCTTGAAATTTGCTAATTTAAGTGACATCTGGGATCATTTATTGACTTTTTTGTCCGTATTTTTTTTTAATCTGAGGGTAACATATGAAGTATATGCTGTGCAGTGAGGCTGTAAATATTGGTGCCCCATTATACATTTCCCTCCACTATTTTATCGTACAAAATGGAACAGAAAATTGGCAAAATAAAACAATCAAAATCTCATTCTCCTCCTCTCCTTACGCCTTCCTCTTTGTATTGGACTGATGAAGCCACTGTGTGGCGAATAATCAAAATCTAGTTCCCATTAAGCATTAGCAAGCTTAATTATGTAGTATCCACTAATATATATAACGTTAAAAATGTATATACAGGTGATTATTCTGTGTTTAAGAGTTGAGAGTTTAATACTAGTACTTAGTACATTCTTAATTATAACCTGACTATTCCTTCAGTAGAAGAACACACAAATACATTATCCCATTAAATAACAATGAAAATTTTGCCAAAATCGGATATAGCCAATGACTAACTCACCTGAGTTTCACAAATTTGATGAATATTAAACCCGCCTCTTGTTATAAACATTTACATATATGAACTAGTATGCCAGTCGTGCTGCAGGCAAGATTCAAAATTCCAACATTGTCTTGATATAATTAAAATAAAAATTCGATGTTATACCTTGATTGTCTTTTCACAGATGCAGCCTACACAGCCTACACAGCCTACATTATACAGATTCACCCACACAAAGCAGCTACAGCTGAATGTACACTGGACAGAAGTGAATAACTAAAAAGTAATGAATACTTCCCGGTGTTCAATAATAACCCACGTGAAAACAGAAACTCTAGAGATTGATTGGTTTGTATATTTCGATCCCTTTCTTGGGGGTCGAAATACAGATATTTCAGCCTCCCAGAAGGGGGTCGAAATATACATATCACTCAGTCTCCCGAGTCTCTGTCTCCATCTAGGTTATTACTGAACATATGGAGAAGTATATACTTTATACTGAGTTTACCTTAATCCCAATTTTAATAATTAAAATATTCTTGATTGGTGGTGGACAGGTGTAATACAGCCTTAATGATCATGTAATCGACAGCATATACACTTAATAAAACTAACCGGTGAATCAAGGTGCTGACGACCCTTAACTGAAACCTATGTAGCAATAATTGTAATAAGTGAGACTATTATCTAGTGTTAATGAGCGAAGACGTAGCCAGCCCTTCCGCACACCTGCCGTGTAGGCCTACCTTGATTAGACTGGTCGGCATATAGCTGGAGCCAGGGTATTCAAGGGAAAGTCACATGGCACTAACGGAATAGACAAGGATGGTACATATAAGGTACTGACACTTATTATATGCTTCACAAATACTGTTAAGATTGCCAGTGAGACTCTCTGACCGCGGGTTCAAATCCTGCCCGTGGTATGGTTTGTTTGCAATCGTGTCATTACGATTTCGTGAGTCATACCAGTATATTATAGTGAAAACTAAACGCAAGGAACATTAAATTAAGTTTACTGGGTCTGACAACCATGTGTATGATTCAGAGAACAGTTAAAAACACGGTTTACTGACGCCAAAAGTAATACTACAAGACAACGAATGTGCTGTCAGCATGAAGAATAATTAAATGTATCACAGAAGAATTATCAGATACTAAGTGATACCAAGAGACAAGACTTTCGGGGATATACAACACATATTATACAACGTATTACAACGTCAGTTAGACTGCTGCTTCAGCGGATCAACTCATATTCTTTCTTTCATCTTCTTGACAGGACACACTATATACTGCATTATATATATATATATATATATATATATATATATATATATGTGTGTGTGTGTGTGTGTGTGTGTGTGTGTGTGTGTGTGTGTGTGTGTGTGTGTGTGTGTGTGTGTGTGTGTGTGTGTGTGTCTGTGTGTGTGTGTGTGTGTGTGTGTGTTTGTATTACATTCACGAGGAAGCGCCAAATACGTAAGGGTCTCATAAATACAGTGATACAGATTATACGTGATAACATATAATTCATCAATGTTGCGTTACAAAACAAGTCGTTGGAGACTAAGGTATAGTCTGAGGTACAGGACACAACTTTGAGAGACCCACACGGGTTTAGCGGTGTTTTGTGACTCTAAAAATAATCATGCAAAGGGGTGCATTATGTTGGTGTCCTCGACACGTGGAGTCACCTGCCTCTCCCCCGAGCCTGGCACGCATCCACTACACGTGGAGTCACCTCCTTCCCCCTGTCTGGCACGCATCCACTCCACGTGCAGTCGTCTCCTTCCCTGAAGCCTGGCAGGCATCCACGCACCCGCTACCGTTATCTCACTCACTGGCAACCTTCCCAAAATCTTCAGTTGCCACTTACTCCGTACTCTCTCAATCTCAGTCTCTTTCTCAATCTCTCTCTCTCTCTCTCTCTCTCTCTCTCTCTCTCTCTCTCTCTCTCTCTCTCTCTCTCTCTCTCTCTCTCTCTCTCTCTCTCTCTCTCTCTCTACCTCTCTCATCCTGTCACTTGCTCATCTCTTTCATGAATGCGAGGCGAGCCACGACTCTCTTTACTACCAGGGAGGGAGGGAGGGCACAGTGTGTATCAAGCACTATTTATTAGCGCTGCATGTCAGCGCATCCTCGTAAATCATCTACTCTGTATCACATTCAGCTTGCAGGTTTGCGTTGGTTTAGCCACTCAACATACCGCACAACATTACCACAGTGAATAAGAACCAGTGTACACACTTTTATGCCAGAATATTTGTATATATTTTTTCATAACCTACATATATAGAGACTCAAAAGACTGTATTATACTTAAAAAATTATGTAAAAAGGCAAGTTATTCGATAGTTTACGAAGCAAACAAGCGGTATGACGTCTGACCGCGACAGCGCTTCTCTCATGGTATGTGGAGATACAATAACAGAGTTTATCTCCTAAATAGTTTTCTTTTCTTCTTACCAGTGACTTCTCACGGGTGCAAGAATGTCTGATGTATTACAGTGTATATATGTGCGCGTGAGAGATTATATAATACTATAGTTTGAGGTCGGCGGTGTTAGCCTGCATCAGTGTTGAGTCCTTGACATCAACACCACGGGGAGCTTCCTCCTGTGTCTCCTCCATTGACCCATAGTGCCACTCAGACAGTATGGGTGGCACTATTGGTCAGTGTTGGCACTTCAGACACAGACATTGTCTCGTGGTGCCAACCAGACATTAACAACACGAGGAATTCCCAGGTGTAGCAGCTTAGACTGCTGCAGGACAACCTGGCAGGCGTCTAGCTGCCACGTGCCTGACAGACACCAGTATGACCTGTCAGGGAGGTGTCACACTCACCTGCCCAGCATCTACTGGCGAAGCCACGTGGAGCTGGTGTTTACAGAAGCAACCCAGACCAGCTTTTTTCCGTACCAAGGATTGTTCTCACCTTGAGCGCACACTCGCACTATTTTAATCCGATTAGTAACACAGTTGACATTTACAACTGGCAATGAGTGATTTTTATTTGTTTATAGGGATGTGTTCTAATTGTTAGTTGAAGGGAATATTATGTTTACACTATCGACTACACAAGGGTCATTAAGCCTGCCTATAACCCGAGCAAATATACACTGACATATATATATATGAACATGACCTTCGTGGCCATGACTGATCATATTGATAAATAACCAGTATATTTAGGCTGAACAATCTGAGTTTCAATTTATCACTTTCTATATGTATAATACTCGTATCAAGAGGAGCTTTACGTAACTATATTATTAATTGTTATTATATTACTATAGTAATTATTATTAAAAATTATTCAAGATTCTTCACTATACAACCAGCATGTAAATTGACTCGTTAAAATTCAGAATTCAATTTTCAACCTCAGTACTACAGTTAATTCTATGTAAGAGTGTGACCTCGTCTCCACGCATGCTGGAAGCACCATGATGAGGAGACTGGAGGGTAGTGGAGGCGCAGCGCTCATCTTCGGCGGTGGTCCCCAGGTCTTGCTGGCCACTTGGCCACAGACCATCTCTGGGACGCGTGGTTAATAGAGACACTCAACAACGTTTCGCTCAAGTAGAATTTATCTTAATCAAAGCTTCCTTTGCTCTGCATGTGTCGCGTTCTCTGCCTTCCTACCATTCTGGAAATTACTGAAATATGTAACCAGAGTGGCGTACTCGCTCACACAGTACGGGAGACTTCAGTGTGCTGCTCTGCTGACAAAATTCTCCGGAGTTCATTTCGTAAGTTTACTTCATATTTGTAATGTGACCACCCCCTCCATTTCAAAATGAATTAAACAAATCAGTATTCATATTTGTATATATATAACAATACACATTTCCTAAAATATATTATTTAAGATATGAAAGTGATACAAGCGAAGCCACATTGACGAATTGAAAAAATGAGGTCGTTTTGAGTACTGTGTAAACAGAAATATATATATATATATATATATATATATATATATATATATATATATATATATATATATATATATATATACATTATTCTCAATACATTTTTTGTTTCGTTGTGTCTATGTGTGTGCGTGTGTTTTTTTCTGTACCACTGACCAGTGTTTATGATGCTATTATATTTTAATTTTAACAATTGTTAAGCAACTCGTAATCTCTATTCTTTAATCTTTTATTATTTTTCCCCCAATTCCCTCTGGATCAGAAGATAAAAAAGTAAGAGAAAGGAAGTATCTTGCTTTATTTGCTTCGGCGTGACTTTGTAAATGATCCAAGTCGGACCGAAACGTCGTCGTAAGCTCCTCTCTCCTATGTGCGGGTTATTTGTGTATTTCTTCAGTTGCTGTAGGAAAACACTATTCCACTTCCCCATTGTTTTCTTCATGTATATCCAAGATAGAGGTTGTAGGCTTAATCAATCCTGTCTTAGTGTTCTTATTCTTCAGATTTTTCTAAAAAAAATTCTGTAGTTCATCATTGCAGGAAATGTCATCAGTCCAATTTCCATTATGTCTTTTCAGCTGTAAGATAAACTTTGTGTGTTGTTGCGCTTTCTCAATCTTTACCCTTTTTATTAAACAAATTAAACTGAGCTCATGAAGCAATGTATGCAAGTGCATAAAGGATCCATCGAAAACCTGAGTCCAGTTAATAATTACTTAGTGACTCGCGGCTACGCTGCTAAAGAAAAGTTTTGTGTAATCGGTATCACGTCCAATGAAATTCAGTTATTTATTCACACAATTATATATGCAATAAGATCAAATTATATATGCAATAAGATCACAGTTCCTTGACAATGTGAGTAGTCACGAAAGCGGTTGGAATTTCACTACTCTTTCACAGTGGTTGTTTTGCACAAATATATATATATATATATATATATATATATATATATATATATATATATATATATATATATATATATATACTGATCTCTGGCCGAAAGAGACTCGAACCTACGAACCTCGGAACAAGGTACGGAGTACTTTACCATTCTCACCACACTGGACAATACCTTGGCGCCTAGCTCGCGCTAGACGTTGATCCAAGGCAGCCAGCTTTCAGGGAGAAAGCTTACAGCTTTTCATCTCATCCCCTGCATGCATCAGCCTTACTATCTTCACATCAAGATAGAGTTAAAGTGTTGGTATTATCATCAATGTTTTCGAGAGCTTTACGTATTTGTAATCCAGAGTTCATAGATGAAAAAAAATCTCAAAAAATTATGAAATAGCTAATGATCTAAAATACCCAAGAAACTTAATTGATAAATCCTTTAAGATAGCTAGAAATACTTATTCAACTAAAAATATGGTGGTTTTCCCTTACCATGAAAACTTTGTTGATACACATTCTCTACATAAGAATTTTAATATCAAAGTTGTATTTAAAAATCTTGACATAGTTAAGAGAGAGATATCACCTCACATATGAACTTACATATGACCCAACACACCCAGCGTGGGAGTGTAGTGTAGATTTAGTCAGGTCACATTCCAAATAAAATTTACGACTGATATGTTACGCATACCTTAAATTCATCACAAATTAATCCAATTTATATAACCCCGAACTGATATTCGTATTAAAATCAGTACTATTTTTATATGAAACTTGATTCGATTATATTTCGCTCAACCACAGACCTTGTTTCAAATTTCTCGGCCTTTTGAAAATCAATTGGGTGGCCATAATAATTTTTTTTTGGTGGGAGACATTCTTAATAGTTTTTTTTTTTATAGTATAGAGATTTTTAAATACAACTGTGATTTTAAAATTCTTAAGTACAGAAGATATATCAAGAAGGTTTTCACGGAAAAGTAGAACTTTATCAAAGGACTGAGAAAGTTGTATATTTGACATGCCACCCATAAGTTTTACTTAACATGTGACCTGACGAAATCACTACACTTGAACATTCAGCGTGTTGGGTCATGTGTGAGTTCATATGCGAGGCGGAATTTCACTATTTTTTACTTTGGTAATATCACCTGTTCAAATATATATATACATATATATATATATATATATATATATATATATATATATATATATATATATATATATTTATATATTTATATATATATATATATATATATATATATATATATATATATATATATATATATATATATATATATATATATATATATATATATATATATATGCAATAAGATCACAGTAAACAGGTGATTTCAGAATATGCAAAACAACCACTATGAAAGAATAATGAAATTCCAAGCGCTTTCGTGACCACTCACATTATCAAGGAACAATAAAAGTTATGCATCAAAGGAAGGCATATAAAGGGTCTAGACCATACCTCATCATCACATCCCACAACAAAGTAACAACTGATGCACGACTCATAAGAAAGAGAACACATAAGAACATAAGAAAGGAGGAACACTGCAGCAGGCCTGTTGGTCCACACTAGGCAGGTCCTTTACAATTCATCCCACTAACAAAACATTTGCCCAACCCAATTTTCAATGCCAATCAAGAAATAGGCTCTGATAACTTATATGCAAGTCACACTCAAATCCAACCCCTCTCACTCATGTATTTATGCAACCTAAATTTGAAACTACCTAAGGTTTTAGCCTCAATAACCCAACTAGGTAGACTATTCCACTCATCAACTACCCTATTTCCAAACCAATACTTTCCTATATCCTTTCTAAATCTAAACTTGTCTAATTTGAATCCATTACTGCGGGTTCTCTCTTGGAGAGATATCCTCAAGACCTTATTTATATCACCTTTATTAATACCCATCTTCCACTTATACACTTCGATCATGTGTCCCCTCATTCTTCGTCTAACAAGTGAATGTAATTTAAGAGTCTTCAATCTTTCTTCATAATAAAGATTTCTAATGCTATGTAATAACTTAGTCATTCTACGCTGAATGTTTTCTAACGAATTTATGTCCATTTTGTAATATGGAGACCAAAACTGAGCTGCATAATCCAGGTGAGGCCTTACTAATGATGTATAAAGCTGTAATGTAACCGCTGAACGTCTGTTGTTTACACTTCTTGATATAAATTCCAGTAATCTGTTTGCCTTATTACGTACACTCAGGCATTGTTGTCTTGGTTTAAGGTTGTTGCTTATCATAACCCCCAAGTCCTTTTCGCAATCTGTATGGCTAAGTTCTACATTATTTAACTTATAAGTGCTAGGGTTATGGACACTCCCGAGCTTCAGAACCTTGCATTTATCTACACTGAACTGCATCTGCCACTTTTCTGACCAGTTATTGAGTTTGTCTAAATCCTCCTGAAGTTCCCTGATATCTACGTTTAAATCAATTATCCTACCTAACTTTGTGTCATCGGCGAATTTGCTCATTACACTAGTAATTTCCTCATGAAGATCATTGATATATATTATAAACAAACAACAACGGGCCTAAGCCTGATCCCTGTGGAACGCCACTTGTTACGGATCCCCACTCGGATTTAACCACATTTATGGACACTCTCTGCTTCCTGTCTGTGAGCCATGACTATCCATAACAGCACTTTTACCCCAATGCCTTGAGCTGCCACTTTCTTTAACAGTCTTTGGTGCGGAACTCTATCAAAAGCCTTACTAAAATCTAAATAAACAATATCAAATTCTTTGTCATGATCAACAGCCTCAAAAGTTTTACTGAAGAAAGTTAATAAATTAGTTAGGCAAGAACGGCCTCTCGTGAATCCATGCTGAGTATCATCAGATTATGCTTATCCACATGGCTTCTCATAATCTCAGCTGTAATTGACTCTAGTAATTTGCCTACAATTGAGGTTAGGCTTTTTGGGAGGTAATTTGAAGGTAACAACTTGTCCCCTGCTTTAAAAACAGGAATTACATTAGCCATCTTCCACATATCAGACACTACACCTGTTTGAAGAGATAAATTAAAAATATTAGTTAATGGTTCACAGAGTTCCATTTTGCATTCCTTAAGAACCTTTGAAAAAACCTCATCAGGACCCGGTGACTTATTTTGCTTCAGTCTGTCTATCTGCTTCACAACCATTTTACTAGTGACTGTGATGTTACATAATTTATCTTCTTCAGGTCCACTATAAAAATTAATTACTGGAATATTGTTAGTGTCTTCCTGTGTAAAAACCGAGAGAAAATAATTATTTAAAATCGAGCACATTTCATTCTCTTTGTCAGTAATATGCCCCAAATTATTTTTAAGGGGACCTATCTTATCCTAACTTTTGTTCTATACACCTGGAAAAAACTTTTTGGGTTAGTTTTCGAATCCCTAGCAACTTTAATTTCGTACTCCCGTTTAACTTTTCTTATCCCCTTTTTAACCTCCCTCTTAATGTCAATGTACTGATTCATAAGATGACCCTCACCTCTTTTGACACGTCTAAAAATTCCTTTCTTCTGCCCTGAAAGATATTTGAGCCTATTATTCATCCATTTTGGGTCATTTCTATTCGATCTAATTTCCTTATATGGGATAAATGTTCTTTGGGCAGCATGTATTGTGTTAAGAAAGCTGTCATACTGATAGCTCTCTTCGTTACCCCAGTCCACAGATGATAAGTGTTCTCTAAGCCCATCGTAATCTGCTAAGCGAAAATCTGGGACCATTACTGAATTATCCCTACTGTCATACTTCCATTCAATGCTAAAGGTAATTGATTTGTGATCGCTTATGCCGAGTTCCTGTGTAATTTCTAAATTATTAACAAGGGTTTCCTTGTTTGCCAGAACCAAGTCAAGCAGGTTATTTCTCCTTGTATGCTCTTTCACAAACCGCCTGAAAAAAACAATCCTGAACTACTTCTAAAACGTCATTAGATTCTAAATTCTCATTCAAGAAATTCCAATCAATATGACTAAAGTTAAAGTCTTCAAGAATTACTACATTATCGTGCTTTGTGGCCTTAACAATTTTCTCCCATAGTAGTCTCCCTTGGTCCCTATATAAATTTGGGGGACGGTATATCACTCCTAAAATCAATTTTTCATGCCCATTTGAAAATTCTATCCAAACTGACTCTGTATGTGTTACTTCAGACTTAATACCCGTTTTTATGCAACAGTTCAAGCGATCTCGGACATACAATGCCACCCCACCCCACTTCCCGAAACTTCTATCTACTTGGAACAATTTAAAACCCTGAATGTGACATTCTGCAGGCATGTCCCGACTTTTTTAATTAAACCACGTCTCAGTTATGGCAAATACATCAATGTTACCTTCACTAGCAACTAATCTCAACTCGTCCATCTTATTCCTAGCACTATGGCTATTAGCATAATATACCTTGAAAGACCCTCCCTTCTCTTTACCCTTCCTGCTCATTTCTGTTTTTCTACTAAACCTATTACTGTCCTTGTCACCTAGTGCCACTGGCTTTCCAATATCTACCTCGTTCTGCTTATTACTAGTTCCCCTAGAACTCATAATATTACTACACTGGGACTTCACTGTTTTCCCGCCAAAACCCATACCACTTACTATTCCTAGTTTAAAGTTCTAACAGCTCCCTCCACTGCAATTGCCAGTGCTATCACCCCAGACCTAGATAAGTGTACCCCATCCCTGGCATACATGTCATTTCTGCCATAGAAGAGGTCCCAGTTGCCAATGAATGTTACTGCATTTTCCTTACAGTATTTGTCCAGCCAGCAATTGACACCAATTGCCTTGGACAACCACTCATTTCCAACTCCTCTCCTTGGCAAAATACCACATATGACAGGGTTCCCACCCTTCTTCCTAATTATTTCTATTGCTGATCTATACCCGCTAATCAGGTCCTCACTCCTACGTCTGCCAGCACTGTTGCCTCCCACACTGAGGCAAATAATAGGATTGCTCTCATTACCTTTCATGATGTCGTCCAGACGGCTAACAATATCTCCCATGCCAGCCCCAGGAAAACATACCCTCTGCCTCCTCTTCCTGTCCCTAAGACAAAACGCCCTATCCATAAACTTAACCTGACTGTCTCCAACTAAAAGAATGTTCTTACCTTCACCTGTGGAATTCGTTGTGACGTTCTCGATGGTCTTCGTTGGGATTTCTGGGGATGTTTCACTCACGTCTGCCAATGCTTCCTTGGTGATTGTTGTGACGTTCCCAGTAGACAGCCCAAATTCTTCAGGTAGCACCGAAAATGGGTTGGAAGTTTCCACAGTAGTCTTCTCGTTCTTCATTGTTTCTGCCTGTCCAACAGTCTTCTTGATCCTCAGCTTGGTTCCATGTTGTGCAGCCACTGACCAGGTTCCTCTCTTAACCTGAGGATTCACAGCAGGATTACTACGAATCCTCTTGTTCTCCTCTGTTAATCGCCGTATCTCGAGCTTAGCAACCCTAAGCTCCTGTTTCAGCTGCTGGTAGAGTTGCTCAAGAGAGGGCATCCTGGTTCAGATTCACAGAGAGCACACAAACAAGTCTTCACAGAGCTAAGTACACGTCACCGCTGGAGCTAAGTACACGTCACCACTGCAGCAGGCTCTATTTATTCATGTGAGAGATTTTAACCATCCAATTGATTTTCAAAAAGTTGAGAAAGTTGAATCAAGCAAGTCCATGGTCGACAGGAGTATAATTGAATCTTGCTTCATAAAAAGCAGTTTTGACAATAATATGAATATTTCCTTTGGTTTATATAAATTAGATCCATTTATAATTAATAGAATTTGGGAAGAATTTAATAATACATTGGACAAATAATAAATCTTAATTCTTGGGTAGAAGAGTTTGTTCATGGGTTGCGTGAAGGAGCTGTCCAGTTGGGCCAGCAGGCCTACTGCAGTGTTCTCTTTCTTATCAGTCGCACATCAGTTGTTGCTTTGTTGTGGGATGTGATGGTGAGGTGTGGTCTAGACCCTGTATATGCCTTAGTTTGATGCATCACTTTTATTGCTCCTTGATAATGTGAGTACTCATGAAAGCGCTTGGAATTTCATTATTCTTTCACAGTGGTTGTTTTGCATATATATATATATATATATATATATATATATATATATATATATATATATATATATATATATATATATATATATATATATATATATATATATATATATATATATATTACCAAACTGCAGCAGGCCAGGATTCAACCCCACGAGTCATTGTCCCACCTCAAGACACAACACAATGTACGTGTCACCCTATCCACTCTGCCATCTGTAGAGTGACAAGTACATTGTGTTGTCTCTTGAGGCAAGACAGTGTGTCATGGGGTCGAATGCTTGCCTGCCGCACTTTGGTAAATGCTTCAATGCCACTTGTTTCGTGCTTTCACTGATATATGTATATATATATATATATGTATATATATATATATATATATATATATATATGTATATATATATATATATATATATATATATATCTATATATATAAGTAGTCATAATTTCTACAGGGGCATCCCTTCCGGTTTAGGGCCTTCCACTGGGCGCACCCTTCCGGTTTAGGCCTTCTACAGAGACATCCCTTCCGGTCTAGGACCAGCGGCTGGAGGGTCACCTTTTCACACCTAGGTGTTACTTCCGGTTTTGACCATGACCTCGCCCTCGAGACTACCTCACCCTTGACCCCCCCAACCAGTACCCCCCGCCCCACGACCCCCCCCCTTCGCGACCCCCCGCCCCGCGCGCCCGCGCGCCCGCGCGCCCGCCCGCGCGCCCGCCCGCGCGCCCGCCCGCGCGCCCGCCCGCGCGCCCCGCCCGCGCGCCCGCCCGCGCCTTTCGCGACCCCCGCCCGCGCCTTCTGCTGCGCCTTCTGCAGCGTCGTCCGGATCGCCCCCGCGCCTCGAATTTTTTTCTTATGATCTATTTGGATCAAGGTTTTTGGATTCTCCCCTATGGGGTTTCGAATTTTTTTTGAATTTCATTTTCTTGTGCTCTCCATCTCCTCGGATCAAGTTTTTAAGGTTCCCCCTCTCACTTTCACCCCCATCCCAAAATTTCTCGATATTACCAAGTTTTTGGATTCCCCCCTATGGGGGTTTCGAAATTCTCCATCTCCTTGGATCAAGGTTTTTTTTTGGATTGTCCCTCCTTCCACCCCCCCAATCCCAAAAATTTCTCAATATTACCAAGTTTTTGGATTCCCCCCTATGGGGTTTTCGAAATTCTCCATTTCCTTGGATCAAATTTTTGGGTACCCCTCCTTTCACCCCAAATTTTCTCGACAATACCATAACTCCATCTCCTCGGATCAAATTTTTGAGGTTCCCCCTCTCACTTTCACCCCCCATCCCAAAATTTCTCGAAATCAAATTCTCCATCTCCTTGGATCAAGTTTTTTGGGTACCCCTCCTTTCACCCCAAATTTTCTCGACAATACCATGACTCCATCTCCTCGGATCAAGTTTTTTGGATCCCCCCTATGGGGTTTTCGAAATTCTCCATCTCCTTGGATCAAATTTTTGGATTACCCCTCTCACTTTCACCCACCCCCCAAAATTTCTCGATAATACCAAGTTTTTGGATTCCCTCCTATGGGGTTTTCGAAATTCCTTGGATCAAGTTTTTTTTTGGATTGTCCCTCCTTCCACCCCCCAATCCCAAAAATTTCTCAATATTACCAAGTTTTTGGATTTCCCCCTATGGGGTTTTCGAAAGTCTCCAATTCCTCGGATCAAATTTTTGGGTACCCCTCCTTTCACCCCAAATTTTCTCGACAATACCATAACTCCATCTCCTCGGATCAAATTTTTGAGGTTCCCCCTCTCACTTTCACCCCCCATCCCAAAATTTCTCGAAATCAAATTCTCCATCTCCTTGGATCAAGTTTTTTGGGTACCCCTCCTTTCACCCCAAATTTTCTCGACAATACCATGACTCCATCTCCTCGGATCAAGTTTTTTGGATCCCCCCTATGGGGTTTTCGAAATTCTCCATCTCCTTGGATCAAATTTTTGGATTACCCCTCTCACTTTCACCCACCCCCCAAAATTTCTCGATAATACCAAGTTTTTGGATTCCCTCCTATGGGGTTTTCGAAATTCCTTGGATCAAGTTTTTGGATTCCCCCCTCTGGGGGTAAGCATTCAAAATAGACTCCTCCTATGGGGGCATGCTTACTACAGGTCTAAACATCTTCCCCTTATTATTTTAAAATGAACTAAAACCTTCCTCTCATTAAGTTAAATGAACTAAAAAAAAAAAGCGTGTTTACTCGGCGGTCAGTGACGTCACACATACAAGCTAAATCTTGTCGACTTACCCCTATGTCAGTGACGTCACGCACACAGGCTGAATCATGACGACCCTTTAGTTCATTAAAGTTAATAAGGGGATATAGTACCTACATCATAGGGAAAACATTTTCATCATCAGAAAAGTCACATTTTTTGTTTCGTTAATACCCACAATTTCTTTACAACACAAGTCTAGACATTTTTTTAACTATTTCATCTCAGGTCACTCCCCCCCACGAAGTAACCTCCCCCCCACCCTCCCGAACCCTCACACTCCAACCAACACCTCACAATTTTCACTCATAACCCCCAATTTTTCTCGTTTTAACCCTTTTAGTTCATTAAAGTTAATAAGGGGATACAGTACATCAGAAAGTCACCACATCCACTTTTCGATAAATTCACTAGTCACAATTTTACATATTACGAAGTTAAATACGCACTTTTACTTTGAACACCTTCAAAACACTCTCTTAAATCATTTGAATACTCACAAAAATACCTTTATACATTTCCAAACAACACTGAAATACTCCAAAACATCATTCGAACACCCCCCAAAATCACCTCTGAATACTCCCAGAACACCTTCATAAGTACTCTTGCACATCATTTGAACACCTTCATAAGTACTCTCATAATCATTTGTACACCTTCAAAAAACACCTTTGAATACTCACATAAACACCCTTGAACACCTTCAAAACACCTTTGAATAACCTCAAAACACCTTTGAACACCTTCAAAACAAAACAACATTTGAACACACTTAAAACACCTTTGAACACCTTTGAACATTTCCAAACAACACTGAAACACTTCCAAAAACACCATTTGAGTACTCCCAAATACACCACTGAATACTAAAACACCACTGAATACACTCAAAACACCACCAAAATCACCATGAAACACTTCCAAAAAACACAATTTGAGTACTCCCAATTACACCACTGAATACTACTAAAACACCACTGAATTCAATCAAAAACACCCTTCAACACCTTCAAACACCCTTGAACACCTTCAAAACACTCTTGAACACTTTTCAAAAACACCTTTGAACATTTCCAATCAACACTGAAACACTTCCAAAAAAACACAATTTGAGTACTCCCAATTACACCACTGAATACTACTAAAACACCGCTGAATTCAATCAAAACACCCTTCAACACCTTCAAAACACCTTTGAACACCTTTGAACACCTTCAAAAAAACAACATTTGAACACACTCAAAACACCTTTGAACACCTTTGAACATTTCCAAACAACACTGAAACACTTCCAAAAACACCATTTGAGTACTCCCAAATACACCACTGAATACTAAAACACCACTGAATACACTCAAAACACCACCAAAATCACCATAAACTAAGATCAACACCCACATCCCACAACACCCACAACCCACAACACCCACATTTTTTTCTCGTTTTATCTAATTTCATCAGAAAAGTCACAACACCCACACCCCCCATTTTTTTCTCGTTTTAACCCTTTTAGTTCATTAAAGTTAAATAAGGGGACACACTACATCAGAAAAAGTCCCAACAACAACCCACTTATAACATTTTTTTTTCGGTATCTCTAGTTCGACAACAACACCCACAACACCCACATCCCACAACACCCATGAACATTTCCAAAACACTATTTGAGTACTCCCAATTACACCACTGATTACTACTAAAACACCGCTGAATTCAATCAAAACACCCTTCAACACCTTCAAACACCCCTGAACACCTTCAAAACACTCTTGAACACTTTTCAAAAACACCTTTGAACATTTCCAATCAACACTGAAACACTTCCAAAAACACCATTTGAGTACTCCCAATTACACCACTGATTACTACTAAAACACCGCTGAATTCAATCAAAACACCCTTCAACACCTTCAAACACCCTTGAACACACTCAAAACACCCTTCAACACCTTCAAAACACCTTTGAACACCTTCAAAGCACCTTTGAACACATTCAAAACACTCTCATAATCATTTGAACACACTCAAAACACCTTTGAATAACCTCAAAACACCTTCGAACACCTTCAAAACACCCTTGAACACCCTTGATCACCTTCAAAAAAAACAACATTTGAACACACTCAAAACACCTTTGAACATTTCCAAACAATACTGAAACACTTCCAAAAACACCATTTGAGTACTCCCAAATACACCACTGAATACTAAAACACCACTGAATACACTCAAAACACCACCAAAATCACCATAAACTAAGATCAACACCCACATCCCACAACACCCACAACCCACAACACCCACAATTTTTTCTCGTTTTATCTAATTTCATCAGAAAGTCACAACACCCACACCCCCCATTTTTTTCTCGTTTTAACCCTTTTAGTTCATTAAAGTTAATAAGGGGCCACACTACATCAGAAAAAGTCACAAAAACAACCCACTTATAACGTCTTTTCGGTATCTCTAGTTCGACAACAACACCCACATCCCACATCACCCACATCCCACATCCCCCACACACACACACAGACACACACACACACACACATCCCTAACCTAGCCTAACCTAACCTAACTTAACCTAACCTAACCTAACCTAACCTAACCTAACCTAACTTATCCTAACCTAGCCTAACCTAACCTAACCTTACCTAAATTATCCTAACCTAACCTAACCTAGCCTAACCTATCCTAACTTAACCTAACCTAACCTAACCGAACCTACCCTAACCTAACCTTACCTAACCTAACCTAGCCTAACCTAACCTAACCTAACTTAACCTAACCCAACCTAACCTAACCTAACCTAGCCTAACCTAACTTAACCTAACCTAACCTAACCTACCCTAACCTAACCTAACCTAACCTATCTTAACCTTACCTAACCTAACCTAACCTAACCTAGCCTAACCTAACTTAACCTAACCTAACCTAACCTACCCTAACCTAACCTAACCTAACCTATCTTAACCTTACCTAACCTAACCTAGCCGAACCTATCCTAACCTAACCTAAAATATATTGGAACACTTCCAAAATACATTAGAGTACTCCAGAATTACTTTGAACGACTCCATTTTTGGATATTTCCAAATTAGTTTTGAAAACTTTATCGTAAAATCGAACATTATTTTTCTTGTTGGTAAAACACACTCAATGGTAGAAATATTTACTCGATTTCCGAATAGAAGCACTGTCCTCGCTCTGAGAGACTCATTGTGGGTCACCCCAACACATGGTGTAATGCGCTTCACACCCAAGGTAGAACATAACACCTGCGTCAACTCAGGACAGACAGGCGCCATGTAATGCGGGTAACATCCAAGGTAGAAAATCATCTCTTTCCAGACCAACTGTCTATCCTAACCTAACCTAACCTAACCTAATTCCTAACCTAACCTAACCTCACCTAACCGAACCTAACCTAACTCCATCAATCACCTCTATCCTAACCTAACCTAACCCAACCTAACTCCATCAAACACCTCTATCCTAACCTAACCTAACCTATCCTAACCTAACCTAACTCCATCAAACACCTCGAATACTACCTAACTTAACCTAACCTAACCTTACCTAACCTACCGAACCCAACCTAACCTAACCTAACCTATCCTAACCTGTCCCAACCTAACCTATCCTAACCTATCCTAACCTAACCTAACCTAACCTAACCTAACTTATCCTATGCTAACCTAACCTAACTTATCCTAACCTAACCTATCCTAACCTAACCTAAACACTGACTAACTTTGAACCAACTCTGAACACCACTGATCTTCTTCAAAAATGCTCTGCACATCATTTGAACACCTTCAAAAAAACACCATCAAACACCTCCGAATACTCCCAAAAAACACTACTGATTACTACCAAATCACCACTGAATACTACCAATCACCGTCAAAATCACCAGAAACTAAGTTTAACATCACCATCTAACATCCTTTTTATAGAAATCCCCTCAAATCACTATAACCAAGAACTCCCTCCCCATTTGACGCATAAAAAAAAAAAGCATGAACACATACCTAATACGCAAACACTTAGTACATGATCACCATCAACTGAAAACATATCTTGTACACACACATAATATAAGACAATCACCAACTACAATCACCCATGTTCACTTACCTCAAAATCACTAATATCACAGAAAACAATCATTTTTATAAACATTTCACACACAAAAAAAAAAAAATCATATTTGACAATATCTAAGCGCACTCACCTCACTACCACCAACACACGATGTCTCACCTCACAGGACCGACAAAGCTCACCTCCAGTGACGTCACACTCCCATTGTGTTACTTGGTGGTTGGTAACATCACACCTAACCCCCCTTGTTTCAACCTATTGTACCCTACATTATCTAAGAACACTATATCCAACACGATTACCAGATTTTATGATCCCCAACACCAAGATCACAGAAAACACACATTTTTTATAATTATTCACACAAAAATCACGATCACCAATTCCATATCATGTTTACCGTCATCTATCAACACTAATCACCAAGATCACCAAAAAATCTAAGATCATGCATCTCAAAACTACTATGATCACTGAAAACACTTATTTTTTAAACATTCGCACAAAAATAAGACATTACACAAAAATACCACAACACTTCCACCAACATCTATAACATAACATGAGCACTATAACATATCACTATCACAAAAAAAAATAATACACAGACACCCACATATTATACATTTCAATTGCAAATTTAAGACATGAGACATACACCAAATCTAAGACATTCACCTCCAACTAAGACATACACATCACCCCTAAAACTTTCTTCCTTATTCATTCCGTATATCTCCTAGAGCTGTTTTAACCCCGACGGATCCATCACGACGTAGGAGCCAGAGGAACCATCACCACTCCAACACCACCTACTACACTCTGGCTCCTACGTCGTGGTGGATCCGTCGGGGTTAATATTGAGCTATTTTTGTGTGATAATTATAAAAAAATGTGTATTTCTTTGATCTTTTGAAGATCGCAGCTCTAATGTCATGTTGAATATAATGTTCTTAGGCAACGAAACAGAAAGCCAAGTAATGATATTACCAACCACCAAGTAACGCAGCAAAAGACGACGTCACTGAAACTTTTGTCGTCTCTGTAGCCGAACATCGTGTGTTATAGTAGTGCATGTTGTCAAATATGATTTTTTGTGTGTGTGTTTGTAAACTGTTTTCTGTGATATTAGTATTTGAAGCAATATTTTATGAAACAGATAATGTTAGCCTATTATTATTACAAATATTTTCAATTGATAATGATCATATGTTGCGTAACCAATAGCTGTTCATGCACATGCATCAAATGGTTTGTAATGTGTTGAGTTCAAGAATGTTGAATGTGATCATTAAACTGGCTGTGGTGTAATATTCAGTATTGTCAGCAGTATTTTAAGTGTCGGAAGGTATTGTGGTGTATTTTGAAGTGTTCAAGTATTGAAGCTGGCTGAAAGAAAGATGTGGTCAAATTGATCAGTATTTAAATTATAGAGCAAGACAGAGCCAAATTAGGGCAGACCAAATTGCGTTAGCATAGGAATAAGTTAGACCCAGAGCAAATTGGTGGGACAAGATATAAATCAAGACAAACCAGAGTGAGACAGAGCAAAATCAGGGCCAAATTGGGGCAAGTTCAATAGAGCAAGCCAGAGCCAAATTAGAACAAGGTGTGTATTCAGTATTTGTGAAATTAAGTAGAGCAAGACAAATTAGGTAGGGCCAAGACTAAAGTGTTTAATAGAATTAAGTACAGAGCCAAACAGAATAAAGTAAATTAAATTATAGTGGTAGACAGAACCAGAATTAGAGTAAGTAGAACCAGAGGCCAAATTAGAATAGAGCAATTGATAAGAAAAAGATGATTTTCTACGCCCAGTGTTACTATTGTAACGCCTGATCTGTCTGAGTTGTTTGCACAGAGTGTTAACGAGTGTGGCTTGTACACCATGTGTTGAGTGACAATAGTGTCCTCTCCAGGTGTAGTAACTCTATTCGGAAATCGAAATGATATTTCCTACTGCCATTAGTGTGTTTAACAAGAGAAAAGCAATGTTCTATTTTTGACTCAGAGACTTTTCAAAACTGGTATGAAATATATCAAAATGGAGTCGTTCAAGTATTCTGGAGTACTCTGTGTATATTTTGGAAGTGTTCAATATATTGCAGGTTGGAGGTAGAGATAGGTTCGGCAGAATTAGGTGGAAGTAAGGGCCAAGATAAGGACAGAACCAGGTGGTTGAGGTAGTTGGAGACAGGGCCAGAATAAGACCGTGGGAGCCAAATTAAATTAGAGACAAATAAATTAAGACTCAAATTGGAAGTGTAGAACCAGAACAAAACAAATTGGGTAGAACAAGACCAGAACCAAGCAAATTCAGAGACAAATTAGAACCCAGAACCAAGTCAAGACAGAACCAAATTGGGAGCAAACTAGGTGTAAGTTAAATCAGAACAGAACCAAGGCTCAGAACTCAGGTCAAGTCAGGTGGGGTAAGACCAAGATAGGTGAAGCTAGGCCAGAACCAGAATTAGAATAATTAAGTAGGTGATTGGGGTGGAAACTGGGATTAGAGATAAGACAAATTGGAGACGGAACCAGGTTAGGTGGAAATTGGAGACAAGATTGGAATTAGGTCAAACTAGGTTAGGGATGTGTTGTGTGTGTGTGTGTCTGTGTGTGTGTGTGGGGATGTGGGATGGTAGATGATAATGAGATGTGAGTGTTATTGTCAAGGCTTTAAAGATACCGAAAAAAGATATAGTGAGTTGTTGTGACTTTCTGATATTACTGTCTTTGTGAGCTAAGGGGCAAGCAGTGTGAGTGTTGTGACGCTCTGATGTAAAAATTAGATAAAACAAGAAAAAAGAAGCCATTGAAATGTTAGCAAGTTGCAAGTATTGTGAGATAACAGTGTTGTCTTGAATTTATATTTATTTTAATGATATTTTATTAATATTAGTAATTGTTTTATGCCAGTAGTATATTTGGAAGTACTTTCAAATATTGTTTTTAAGTATTTCGTAACCCATTTGAAATATTCAGAAGCTATTTTAATGTGTTCAAATGTTATTTTGTCAAGAAGTATTCAATGTTTAGTGTTCAAATTTTGAAGTGTCAAAAGGTGTTTTAGTGACTGTTCAAGCAATTATAATTTGAATGTGTTCAAGTAACTTTGAAAATGTTCAAGTGTTTTGAAAATGTTAGTATTTTAGTATTGTTCAACGGCAGTGTTTTGTTGAATTCGCCCAGTGTTTAGTAATGTCAGTATTGTAGTGAGGAAGTACTCAAGTAATTGTTTTTAAGAGTGTTTCATTGATGGAAAATGTTCAAGGTGTTTTGAAGTATTCAGAAAATGTTTGAATTGTTCGAGGTGAAAGGTAATTGAAGTGTTTTACGATTGAACTAGCATTTTAATGTGTCGGTAATTATGATGAAACACTTTCAAATAGTGTTTTGAAAATATTCATGGAAGTGACCGTGAGTTGTAGCCGTAGTATTTGTTGTCAGGCTTTGAATACCGAAAAAGTATTTATAGTGGAGTTGTTGTTGAGACTTTCTGATATGAATATGTCCTTATTTAGCTTTAATGAGGGCCAAGCTGAAAAAAAATGAAGTGTGGTAATTGTGACACTTTTCTGATATTAAAATGAAACGAAAAAATGGTTGTGGTATTGTGAGATATTAGTGTTGTCTTAGTTATAATTGTTTTATTGTTTAGTGTATTCAGTAGTGTTTAGTATTCGTGGTATTTAGGAAGCCACTTTCAAATGATGTTTTGAAGTGTTTCGAGTGTTGTTTAAATGTTCAAGTGTTCAAGTATTTTAAGTAATGTTTATATTATTTTGAAAGGTATTCAAAAAAAACTATTCAAAAAAAATGTTTTGGTAGTGTTTTGATTAATTCAGCGGTGTTTGTAGTATTCGGTAATTGTAGTAAGTACTCAAATTGTGTTTTTGGAAGTGTTTCAGTATTGATGAAAATATTCAAAATGTTTTGAAGTGTTCAGAAAGTCTGTTTAGTGTTCAAGTAAAGTGACTGAGTGTTGTGATTTTTGGCCAATTCAGTAGTGTTTAACAGTATTCAGTAATTGTAATAAGTACTCAAGTATGTTTTAGAGAGGTATTTCATAATGTTTTAGTAGTATTTAAATGTATTCAGTATTGTTTAGTATTCAGTAACAGTATTGGAGGAAGTACTCAAATAATTGTTTTAGAAAGTATTTCAGCTGTTATTAATATTCAAACATTCAAGTATTTTAAAGTAATGTTAAATATTATTTTATTTTGAAAAATCAAATGTTTTGAAATTATTCAAGTATTTTGAAAATTGTTCAAAGAAGTGTTTATGTGTATTCAAAGGTATTTTGAAAGGTGTACAAATGATTATGAAGTACTATGAAAGTGTTTAAACTGATGTGCAGAAAATACTATAAAATATTAAATAATGAAACTATTACAAGTGTTCGAATGATATTTTAGTATTTCAGTGTTGTTTGAAATAATATAAAAAACTATTTTGTGGTAATGATTTGGAAGTATTTTGAAAGGTATTCACTCGTATGTGTAAAAATTGTGACGTAATTGTATCAGTAGTATGTGTGGCTACTGTTTGCTGTGCTTTGTAAAGAGGTTGTGAAAATTGAGAATTATGGTGAAGAGTAACAGTGTTAGCTGTGAAGGGGCGGAAGAGAGAAGCTACAAATGACTGTTCCTGAATGAAATAATTAAAAAATAATGCAGACTATTGTTATGCCAGTAATTATTCTTTGAAGCAAATGACTCGATGATGAAATATTTTCCCTATGATACTCTCTCATTATTAACAATAGTATAAAGAGATAAATGTATTCAACTGTGTGCATGACGTCACTGACATGAAATGAAAATTGCTTGCCGTATGTGTTGTCACTATAATAAGCTACACTTTTTAGTTCATTTAACTTAATGAAGAAGGCTTAGTTCATTTTAAATAATGAGAAGATCCTGTAATGTAACATGCTTGCATGGAAGAGAGTCTATTTTGATGCTTACCCCCGGAGAGGAATCCAAAACTTGATCGAGAACTCAAAACTATGGGGAGAGGAGTCAAACTAATGTTATCGAGAAGGTCGAGTAGTGGAGGGGGTAATCAAGAATTTGATCCCGAAAATGGAGAACTTTAGCAGAGGATCCAAGCGATCGAAAAAGTGAATAAATGTTGATCGAAAATTGAAATTGAGAAATTGCAAAGCTGGTCAGAGATGAAGAATTGTTCGAAAACGAGGATGAAGTGAGAGAACACCTCAGCGTCGAGAATGAGTGCTCGAAAATTTGAGATGTGCAAATTGATCGGAAATCGAAGACTCAGCTTATGAGAGAAATCCAAAGCTGGTATCTGTTGAGAATTTTGAAGTTGAGAAGGTGAAGGAAGGACATCAAAAAACGATCCAGAACTCAGTATGAGAAAGTCAAAGCATTATCGAGAGAGTGGTGAAAGCAGAGAGTGTCCCAAGAATTTGATCAGAAGATGGAAGAATTTCGAAAACAGAGGATCCAAGCGATCAGCGTCGTAATATTGTCGGAAAAGCCCAGTAATTGAAGAATTACCCAAACACGATCAGGAAGATGAAATTGTTTCGGCCACGGAGATGGTAGTGGAGAACCTCAAAAGTGGAGGTGCTGACCCGTCGAGCGGTGAGAAGGGGTACGAAATTTGATCCCGAGAAAATGGAGGAATTTCGAGCCAGCAGAAGGAATCAAAAACTGGTAATGTAATTTTGGGATTGGAAGGAGGACATCCAGGAGATGGAGGAATTTCGGAGCATGAGGAATCAAAGCTTTGGTAATATCGAGAGGCCCTAGGATGAGTGAAAGCAGAGAGGAACTATAAACTGATCAGAGAAGATGGAAGCACAAATAATTCAAAAGGTCGAAACTATGAAATCAAAAAACGCGATCAAATGAATCATGAAAAAATTCGAGGAGCGCGAAACGTCGGACGACGCTGCAGAAACTTGCAACGGCGCGAACGTAGTCTGGCGCAGGTGGCAACGCGCGAGCGAAAAACACGCAGGCACCTTTTACTGAGCGATGAGTGCAAACACTGAAACAGCCTCCACACCCAGCCATGCCAGCATTTTGAGAATGTGGGGCGGCTCAGGAGAGCAGGCTGTGCTCGGGAGCATGATCCAAATAACACTAGGTGTCAGAGCCCTCAGCTACTGTTTCAGAAGAAGATGTCTCCTGTGAAAGGCCTAAACAGTGCATGATGAAACTAAACTTTCCCGGAAGGGAGTGCCCTGTAAATATGACTACTTATATATATATATATATATATATATATATATATATATATATATATATATCAGTGAAAGCACGAAACAAGTGAGGCTTCTAGGCACCGTCGGCGTCTGAGGTCTGGTTCGGTGAGAACGAGTTGTGCCTCATTCCAGTTCATCAAATGCCCCGTGTAGTTTCTGTGGAGGACACAGGCGTACCTTACAACGTCTCTGTTAGAGGCATTTCGATGCTCATTCAGGTGACGGTGCCTAGAAGCGTCACTAATCGCCGTCACCGACACTATAGAACGCAACACTGGAAACTACAAAATTTCAAAAACATTGGCATACATGATACTTAAGCACCACCAACCCAACAACACAGGAGTCACATGATTTCATCGTCTACCCGTCCTCTTCATGGGTAGACGTTGTTTTTGATAAGGACCTGCCTCGCATGGGCCAGTAGGCCTTCTGCAGTGTTCCTCCATTCCTATGTTCTTTTGTTCTTATGACATTCCTCAGGTCACGTGCGTCACTCACACCTCACTCTCCGCCTATATATATAATGTCTTTCTACCTCTGTATGTTAGAAGTGATCAAGGTCCCAGGACCGAAACGTTTTCTAATAAATATGTCATAGTGTTTGCTTATGTGTCTTTCTAAACCAACTTGTCGGTATTTATTACCAAGGTTTATACCATATATATACATACATATATATATATATATATATATATATATATATATATATATATATATATATATATATATATATATATATATATATATAGATAGATAGATAGATAAATAGAGAGATAGACAGATAGATATACATACACACATTTAGTTTCTTCTTCTTTTTTCTTATTAGTTCTTGTTTTTCTTTATTTCCTCTATTCTCCATGGGGAAGTGGAAAAGAATTTTTCCCCCATAAGCCATGCATGTCGTATGAGGCGACTAAAATGCCCGGAGCGATGGGCTAGTAACCCTTTCTCCAGTAGAAAATACTAAAAAAGAGAAGAAAAACTTTATAAAACTGGGATGTTTGAATGTGCGTAGATGTAGTGCGGATGATAAGAAAAAGATGATAGCTAATGTTATGAATGAAAGGAAGTTGGATGTCCTGGCTCAAAGCGAAACAAAGCTGAAGGGGGTAGGCGAGTTTCAGTGGGGAGAAATAAATGGGATTAAGTCAGGAGTATCTGAGAGAGTTAAAGCTAACGAAGGGGTAGAAATGATTTTGAAGGATCAGTTATGGAAGGAGAAGAGGGAATATAAATGTATGAATTCAAGGATTATGTGGATTAAAATAAGGGTCGGATGCAAAAAGTGGGTCATAATAAGCGTGTATGCACCTGGAGAAGAGAGGAGTGTAGAGAAGAGAGGAGTGTAGAGAAGAGAGAGAGATTTTTGGGAGATGTTAAGCGAGTGTGTAATAACTTTTGAACCAAGTGAAAGAGTAATTGTGGTAGGGGGCATAAATGCTAAAGAAGGAGAAACATATAAAGAGAGTGTGGTAGGTAAGTTTGAGGTGCCAGGTGTGAATGATAATGGGGGCTCTTTGATTGAGCTGTGTATAGAAAGGGGTTTGGTTATAGAATACATATTTTAAGAGAAAGAAGATAAGTATGACGTAGGGCGTAATGACAGTAGTTCGTTGGACTACGTATTGGTAGATAAAAGACTCTTAGGTAGATTTTAAGATATACATGTTTATAGAGGGGCCACAGATATATCAGATCACGTTTTAGTTGTAGCTACAGTGAGAGTAAAAGGTAGATGGGATACAAGAAAAATGGAAGCAACAGCTAAGAGAGAGGTGAGAGCTTACAAGCTAAAGGAGGAGGCAGTTAGGGTAAGATATAAACAACTATTGGAGGATAGATGGGCTAGTGAGAGTAGAGGCAATGGGGCTGAAGATGTATGGGGTAGGTTTAAGAATATAATGTTAGAATGTTCAGCAGAAGTTTGTGATTACAGGAAAATAGGCGTGGTAGGGAAGAAAAAAGATTGGTGGAATAAAAGAGAAAAAGTTAAAATATGGGAGGTTTTTACAAAGTAGAAGTGATGTAAGGAGAGAGGAGTATATGGAGAGAGAAAGAAAGGTTAAGAGAGTGATGAAGCAATGTAAAATGAGAGCAAATGAGAGAGGGGGTGAGAAGTTATCAAAAAATTTTGTTGAAAATAAGAAAAAGTTTTGGAGTAAGATTAATAAGTTGACGAAACCTAGGGAACGAATGGATTTAATAATTAAAAATAGGAAAGTTATTAAATGGAGAGTTAGAGGTATCGGGAAGATGGAGAGACTATTGTGAGGAATTGTTAAATGTTGATGAAGATAGGGAAGCTGTGATTTCGTGTATAGGGCAAGGAAGAATAACATCTTGTCGGAGTGAGGAGGAGCCAGTTGTGAGTGTGGGGGGAAGTTTGTGAGGCAGTAGGTAGAATGAAAGGAGGTAAGCCAACTGGGATTTATGTGATAAAGTAGAAATGTTAAAAGCAGGTGGGGATATAGCTTTGGAGTGCTTGGTGCTTTTATTTAGTAAATGAATGGAAGAGAGTAAGGTACCTAGGGGCTGGCAGAGAGTATGCATAGTTTGTTTGTATAAAGGCAAAGGGGACAACAGAGAGTGTAGAAATTATAGGGGAATAAGTCTGTTGAGTATACCGGGTAAAGTGTATGGTAAAGTTATTATTGAAAGAATTAACAGTAAGATAGAGAGAAGGATAGTAGATGAACAAGGAGGCTTTAGGAAGGGTAGGGGGTGTGTAGACCAAGTGTTTGCAGTGAAACATATAGGTGAACAGTATTTAGATATAAATAAAGAGGTTATTGTGGCATTTATGGATTTGGAAAAGGCATATGACAGGGTGGATAAGGGGGCAATGTGGCAGATGTTGCAAATGTATGGAATAGGAGGTAGGTTATTGAAAGCAGTGATGAGTTTTTACGAAGATAGTGAGGCTCAGGTTAGAATATGTAGGAGAGAGAGAGAGAGAGAGAGAAAACGCAAATGATGATCGTCTCTAGGCACCATGATGGTAATGCTGGTGCAGTAGTAAGGATGAATGGGAGGATGTTGGCACCTGGAGAAGAAGTTGATATCCTTGGGGCGAAATTTGACTCCAAACTAACCATGAAGAACCACGTTGTAAATCTTGCAAACAAGGCAGCCAGGAAGCTTACAGCACTTCGCCGTATCTCCCATCTGCTTGACAGTAGGGGTTGCAAGATCCTGTACGAGGCACAAGTACGCTCACACCTTGAGTATGCTCCACTTTCTTGGTTTGCCTGCCCCCCATCTCATCTGCGACTGCTTGACAGAGTAGAGAACAGAGCAAGACGTCTCATCTCTCGCCTGGACCCATCCTGGATAGATCTGTCATTTCAGCAGAGCCTTCAACATAGGAGGGATGTGGGTGGCCTTACTGTTATGTACAAGGCCAATATTGTCAAAATACCACACTTGGATCCACTTCGAGGACAGCGTGAAACAAGCTTTTATGCCACAAGACGGGCAGAAAGCAGCAACTTCACTCTGGCTGTACCCTTCTCCAGAACATCACTCCATCTGAGATCATACATACCCAGGATGACTCGAGTATGGAACACATTCGTTCAGCATAATGATGTCAACGAGATAAAGTCAGTTGATCAAATGAAAATGCTGGCCCACAGATGGCTCCAACTTCATCCTGTTCCCTACTTGTATGTCTCATAACAATAAAAATGCTTTCAAATGAGCTGATGTAGGTAACAGCTCTTAGCTTGCCAATAAAGTTAGGAATCCTTAACCTGTAAAATAGCTGTCAATAAAGCTAGGGATCCTTAACCTTGTCAAACCCTGTGTAAAAAAAAAAAAAAAAAAGAGAGAGAGAGAGAGAGAGAGAGAGAGAGAGAGAATGTTTCCCAGTAAAAGTAGGCCTTGGACAAGGATGTGTGATGTCACCATGGTTTTTCAATATATTTATAGATGGGGTTGTAAGAGAAGTGAATGCTCGGGTGTTTTTTAGTAACACATCGGCCGTTTCCCATCAAGGTAGGGTAGCCCAAAAATAAAAAACTTTCACTATCATTCATTCCATCACTGTCTTGCCATAGGCACGCTTACACTATAGCTATAAAACTGCAACATTAACACCCCTACTTCAGAGTACAGATACTGTACTTCCCATCTCCAGGACTCAAGTCTGGCGTGCTGGTTTCCCTGAATCTCTTCATAAATGTTACCTTGCTCACACCTGAACAGCACATCAAGTCCTGAAAACCATTTGTTCCCATTCGCTCCTGTCTAACACACTCGTGCATACTTGCTGGAAGTCCAAGCCCGTCACACACAAAACCTCATTTACTCCCTCCATCGAACCTTTCCTAGACCGACCTCTACCCCGCCTTCCCTCCACTACAGATTTATACACTAATTTCCAAACTATGAATTTTCTGCATTATATTCACACCACACATTGCCCTCAGAAACGATATCTCAACTGCCTCCAGCCTTCTCCTTGTTGCAACATTCACCACCCATCCTTCACACCCATATAAGAGCGATGGTATAACTATACTCTCATACATTCCCCTCTTTGATTCCATGGACCAAGTTCTTTATCTCCACAGACTTCTCAGTGCACCACTCACCTTTTTCTCTTCGTCAATTCTATGATTCACCTCATCTTTCATAGACCCATCTGCTGACACGTCCACTCCTAAATATCTGAATACATTCACCTCCTCCATACTCTCTCCCTCCAACCTGATATCCAATCTTTCGTTAGCTATATTAATATACACCTGGAAAATCGTAGAGGGATTAGTACCAAACTTGCACACAAAAATCACTCCCTATGAAAGTAAAAGACTCGGCAGGAGATGCAACATTCCCCCATTGAAAAGCAGGGGTGCCACGAGTATAATGAGACAGCACAATAAGTGTCCGGGGCCCAAGACTGTTCAACTGCATCCCAGCATAAAGGGAATTACTAATATACCCCTGGCTTTCTTCAAGAAGGCACTGGACAGGCATGTAAAGTCAGTACCTGACCAGCCGGGCTGTGGTTTGTACGTCAGTTTGCGTGGGGCCAGCAGTAAAAAGCCTGGTTGATCAGACTCTGATCCACCACGAGTCCTGGTCTCAGACCGAGCCGCGGGAGCGTTGACCCCCGAAACCCTCTCCATGTAACCTCCAGATAATCACCTTACTTTTTCCTTTATTAACTTTCAATTTTCTTCTTTTACACACCCTACCAAACTCATCCACCAGCCTCTGCAACTTCTCTTCAGAATCTACCAAAAACATAGTGTCATCAGCAAAAAGCAACAGTAACAACTTTCACTTTTTGTTAGATTCTTTATCTTTTAACCCCAAACCTCTTGCCAACACCCTCACATTCACTTCTCTTACAACCCCATCTATATATTGAACAACCACGGTGACATCACACATCCTTGTGTAAGGCCTAATTTCACTGGGAAATAATCTCCCTCTCTCCTACATACTCTAACTTGAGCCTCAATATCCCCGTAAAAGCCTTTCACTGCTTTCAATAACGTACCTCATATTCCATACATTTATAACATCTGCCACATTGCCCCCCTATCCACCCCATCATACGCCTTTTACAAATCTATAAATGCCACCAAAACCTCTTTATCTAAATACTGTTCACCTATACGTTTCACTGTAAACACTAGGTCTACACACCCCCTACCCTTCCTAAAGCCTCCTTGTTCATCTGCTATCCTACTCTTAATTCTATCAATAATAACTCTACCATACACTTTACCAGGTATACTCAACAGACTTATTCCCCTACAATTTTTGCAATCTCTTTTGTCCCTTTTGCCTTTATACAAAGGAACTTTGCATGCTCTCTGCCAGTCCCTAGGTACCTTACCTTCTTCCATATATTTATTAAATAAAAGCACCAACCACTCCAAAACTGTATCCCCTCCTACTTTTAACATATCCATGAAACATGTGTATTATGTGTCGGAACTAATTTGTAATGTGTCATGTAGATGACCAAGACCCGTGCCAGGAAACACTTGCTCAGTTTCCTGACGAATAAAATAACAATGTGTCTTAGTGACGACCTGTCTTTCTGAGTTTGTTACTACCTAAATATTTTAGGTGTTTGCATTGAGTTCCAGCTCCTGGGCTTTTCGATAGTGTTGAAATGCAGCTCCTTTGCGTCTTGAAGATTTTGATGTGAAGTTACCTAAGCGTCTTACATGCGTTAAGGCACACTGGCCCTGGGTTGTGTGATACACAGGAACGAAGGGACACAGAGCACTGTTATTATGGGGAATACCTCAGTCTCTGGGATCGACCAGCGACCGTAACATTTCTACTTTGTATTGGACTGATGAAGCCACTGTGTGGCGAAACGTTTCTTCAATAAAGATTCCCATGTGTTGCATAAGTGTCTCAATTCTTCAACTTGTCGGTTTTCAAAACCATTCATCACAAGAATGATCATTATATTTTATAATTATAATTATTATAATCACAGAAGAGCGGTAAACCCATAGGATTTTGCAGCACATGTGGGGGGTGGCAGGTATTCAGGCTTCAGGGAATCGGAGCACAGATCCAATTCCCTAGATCAAGAGCCCCTCCCTTGTCTCTCCTAATTCAATCTTCAACTCCCCAACTAGTTTTTCACACGTACGAGGCAACGAAGCTTGATGGCAAGGGTACGATCAGGGTTATGTTGGGCGTGAACCGGTTATTGGGTATTGAGTTGAATCATCAAGCCAGTAAACCGTTGGGATAACTGGATAATAGATACAACTATGAGCTACATACGTTCAGCCACAGAACATTGTAGACTAGACTGGTATCATTGTTGTTAGTTCATTTGTTATTTGACCGGTTTCCTCGTTTCGTTTGAGTCAGTCTTTCGGAAGTCTGAAAAATTATATTATTGTCTGGGTGTCTTGATTGTTGACTGGTTATTTATTTAGTTAGGTTGATATTAAAAGTGGTTAAATGGTTGATTGAACATTTGACTGGTTGTTGAAATGACTAGCTAGTTGTTTAAATTGTTGGATGTGTATATAGCTGATCAGGATTCTAACAGAGGCTGAATCTCAAACTACAGGCATTGATAAATTACCCTTTGTAGTTATTCAACAATGCAGTCATGTTTATCTGCAATGGGCATCTTGTAACTTTTTTATGACAATTTTAAGCTTAATTTCCAAAATAAATATTGGTCCCTATCAATTCAGATAACAATTTTTGAAATTGCCACCGAAAATTATATAAGGACACTTAAACACGAGGTTCCAGCTGTTGTTACGCTGTAACAACAGCAACTGAAAAATGCCTGGTTTTCATTATAACGTTGTGTTAGCCAAAAATCACTATTTTAGGGCTTGTTTTCTCCTTTCAGGGGCAAAACGCTTATTTTGGCTTCATACTGTGAAAAAAGTAAAAGAATGTAGGTTTTTGGACTGCGATTTTTTAAATCAGCTCCAAAAGTTGTATAGTCATGTCTGCTTATACAACTTTTACTCTTCAAGATCTGCCACAGCAGTAACCTCAACATTGGTGATTGTGTGCTGCAGGTCAGTGAAATTTTCACATTCCTCCACTCTTTCCCAAAGTTAGTATGATATATGACAACCTTCATGTAAAATTTGATCGAAACTGGAAATGGTCAGGCGGGGACCCCTGGTCCACTTGACCCTATGACGACCCCTTCGCCAAACAGCAATTATGGTCATAAGAGTGGAGAACAGCACAGCATCTGGCAAGGAATCAAGGAGACCAAAAACAACCCTAAATGTGAACCTTCAACAAATCCTATACAAAAGACCTAAAACTCTCTTATTACTGAAAATGAGTTCAGCGATTCCAATTCCCCCGACTACAACAGTGCATAGATGCCAGAACAACTGTAGGTCGAGTTGAACTCGGGACCAGAGATATAGTGTCTCCACGACACACAACCTCTGGAAACGTCAAATATCGCTAAGTCTAAATAATGTTCTGCGAACAGAGTTGCAGAGAGTTACGAGAAGTATGTCCCGGGTCACCAACAGAGATATTGATAAATTAGACACATGTGCAACTCTTGGGTATCTTTATTGAGGAAACGTTTCGCCACACAGTGGCTTCATCAGTCCATACAAAGGAGAATCTTGAAGAACAGGAGGAGAATGAGGTAATCAGTCCCTCAACCTTGAGTCGATGTGGTCAGTCCATCAATCTTGAATAGAATACGGCATACGTGCTGAGAAGGAGCTTATAAACCGTTGGCAGGAGAGGTGCAGCAGTCATAGGTCGTGTAACATTTGTTCAATGTTGAAGTAGGTCGTGCCCAAGAATTAGGCAAGCGAAGAATTCCCAAGTATTAAGATCCCAAGAAGTTACAGCCACTGCAGTGTCTGACAGGTTTGTAGATGAATGGTTCAGAGAACCGACATGTTGATAAATTAGACACGTGTGCAACTCTTGGGTATCTTTATTGAGGAAACGTTTCGCCACACAGTGGCTTCATCAGTCCATACAAAGGAGAATCTTGAAGAACAGGAGGAGAATGAGGTAATCAGTCCCTCAACCTTGAGTCGATGTGGTCAGTCCATCAATCTTGAATAGAATACGGCATACGTGCTGAGAAGGAGCTTATAAACCGTTCGTTAGCAGGAGAGGTGCAGCAGTCATAGGTCGTGTAACATTTGTTCAATGTTGAACAAATGTTACACGACCTATGACTGCTGCACCTCTCCTGCCAACGGTTTATAAGCTCCTTCTCAGCACGTATGCCGTATTCTATTCAAGATTGATGGACTGACCACATCGACTCAAGGTTGAGGGACTGATTACCTCATTCTCCTCCTGTTCTTCAAGATTCTCCTTTGTATGGACTGATGAAGCCACTGTGTGGCGAAACGTTTCCTCAATAAAGATACCCAAGAGTTGCACATGTGTCTAATTTATCAACATGTCGGTTCTCTGAACCATTCATCTACAAACCTGTCAGACACTGCAACTTCTTGGGATCTTAATACTTGGGAATTCTTCGCTTGCCTAATTCTTGGGCACGACCTACTTCAACATTGAACAAATGTTACACGACCTATGACTGCTGCACCTCTCCTGCCAACGGTTTATAAGCTCCTTCTCAGCACGTATGCCGTATTCTATTCAAGATTGATGGACTGACCACATCGACTCAAGGTTGAGGGACTGATTACCTCATTCTCCTCCTGTTCTTCAAGATTCTCCTTTGTATGGACTGATGAAGCCACTGTGTGGCGAAACGTTTCCTCAATAAAGATACCCAAGAGTTGCACATGTGTCTAATTTATCAACATGTCGGTTCTCTGAACCATTCATCTACAAACAGAGATATTACCAAAAACAGAGTCTAAAAGGACACCAAATGACAAAGCAGAGAGGCTAGGTGTGTTTCCTCTATCAACAGCAGCCACAGAGTGTGAGGCAGGTCCAGCAGCCACAGAGAGAGTGTGAGGCAGGTCCAGCAGCTACAAAGAGAGTGTGAGGCAGGTCCAGCAGCCACAGAGAGAGAGTGAGGCAGGCCCAGCAGCAACAACTTCAGGCGTGTCACATGACTTGTACCAGCTTCACCCTGGTGCCAAGTGTTAAACAAGCGAATGGGTGGTTTGCAAGTGCTGGCAGCTAATCAAAACTCTCCAAGAGTGAGCACAATGAGAGGTGTATCCTTTTCATAGGTCGCAACAATGTGCAACATCACACTAGAACGACGGAAGGACCTCAGTAAACGTGTAACGTTTGACCTTCTGCACCTTCCAGTCACAAGTAGATTTTAATAAACTTAATAAGCTTGAATTTACATGTTAATGACTGAAATTTTCAGACAAGTTGTAAAGTGTAGTAAATCAGGAATATTATTATTACAATTAAAACTAAGCGCTAAATCGACAACGGTCGTACAGTGCTGTGAGTGGAGAACAGCCGATAAATTAGGAATGTAAAACAAATAGCAGAGCCTCTTTACTAGCCCACGTTTTGCCCTCAGTAAGGTTTCGTCAGATCTTCATATATTTGACTTGATGGAATCCTATTTAGAGATAAACATTTAATGAGTGAATGTTTTATTAGTTCAACGTTTCGCCCACAAGTGTGATTTTATCAAGCAGAAGTGATAAAGAGAGAGGAGTGATACAGAGGAACGCTGCCTCACATAACACTGACTTAATTGCGTGTGTTTACCTTCCTAAACCTAGGGAAGAACTTAGTAAACTACTATTACAACCCAGGGACAATAAGACCTGTTATCCTGGGTGTAAAGGGGAGCAAGGAGGAGAACAAACACAGCTGAATTTATTTCAAAGTAATTTTCCTTCACCAAGAACAATACTGATTATTTACATATATGTACACTATATACAGTTGGAAATGTATGTGTACAACACGGTTTAGGCAAGGCCAAGACACAGCATGGAGACAGAATGGACAACCGTGCTCAACCAGCTCTAGTATGAAAATGACAAGGGTAGACAGCTGGGTGGTGACCACAACACCTCTACAATTGCCTGATCCACCTTCTCATTGGCTGAACCTGGGTACTGATCAAACGATGAGGCCGCATCATTAGACCCTAGTACTGGTTTGCTGGTTGGGGAGATAGCCTTTCAATAAGGGTGTGTACATGCGCTGAATAAAGGTTGCGTACTCTTTGCATGCCACACCCCCACCCCGAGAGGGCTCAGGAATAGGCTCTCACCTCCCACTGGTAACCGTGCCACCATGGCACAATATCATTAGACCACCTTTCCTCTCAACCATCCAACTCTTAGGTAGAAATCAACTTTACTCATGACAAAGCCAAACTAAACTCAGAGCAAGGCAGCAGACAGTAGGTCCAAGATACCTGTGGATGGAAGCAGGACATCCCTTACTAAAAAAAATCTCACTACATATATAAAGGGGGGGGGGAAGAGCTAGAATCCGGTTACCACAGGTCCCTAACACATCCTAACCTAATACATATAAAATCTAAACTCTTAACAATGAGTCTGCCAACTTGTTTTCTTTGTCGGCAATATGTATGATTTTAAGAGAATAGGGCTGCAGCCGTAGACTCCACCTCATGAGCCTCGTATTGTAGTTCTTCATAGCTTGGAGATACACCAAAGGATTGTGGTCACTGTAAACGGTGACCAACTGTGAAGTCTGGCCCACGTAAACAAAGTGCTCCAAGGCCAGTACCAGCACGAGGGCTTCTTTTTCAATGGTAAAGTAAGCCCTCTGGTGCGGCTGGTACTTGGCTGAAAAGTAGGCTATAGGCTGCAACCCTTTGTAATGGCTTGCAACAGCTGCCTAACCCCAGATTTGGAGAAGTCTGGAGACAAAAGAATGGGTGCAGTACACTTTAATCTTTTTGCTTTCGTAAAAGCATTTTGACATTCTGGGGACCAATTGAAGGAAACTTATTGGTAAGAGAGGTAAGAGGGGCTACAATATCTGAAATTTTTTTACAGAATCTTCTATAAAATCCTATCATGCCTAGGAAACGTTGAAGAGATTTCCTATCATGTAGAACTGGATAGTCTTTAATGGCAAGAACTTACTTCATGGCTCAGAAAATTACCAGTAGCTTAGATAAATGAACAGTTAAGCAGGAACTCTGAAAGGTCTCAAAGAGAGCCTTAAGCCTAAATAGGTGTTGATCCCAAGTATCAGACACCACCTCTATGTCATCTAGGTAAGCTGTCGTGCCTTCAAGTCCTTTAATAGCCTGATGGATAAGTTTCTGGAATGAAGGAAAATTTTTCATTCCAAAGGGTGTAACTGTATATTGATAATGATCTCCTGGAATTACAAAGGCAGAGATTTCCTTCGCCTTATCCATCAAAGGTAAGGAGATCTAACTTGGACACAAAAGTAGCCTTACCCACAAAGTCGATTACGTCATCCAGATGAGGAAGAGGGTAATTGTGACCTCGTTCACCTTACGGTAGCCTGTATACATTCGAAAACCTCCATCAGCTTTTTTAACAAGGATGCACGGTGAAGCCCATGGATTAGATGACTCCTCCACTAACTCATGCTCTAACAGAAATTCTATCTCCTTCTGAAGTAGCTTTTGTTTTTCAGGACTAGCTCTGTAGGGAGAGAGTTCAATAGGTTTAGAGTTTTCCACATCTACGTCATGATAACCTAATATACATTTTTTTGGGTGTTGCGACCCCTGAATGGGTCACAATGTATATATTGTATATTACCTTTACATATAATTTTACATTGCTTATATTTGCGATAATAGCTAAATCGTAAATATATTGCTTTATATTATTATTTGACTTAGTTACTTTTGTTAGGTAGGATATAACATTTATATTATTCAGTGCTCATAGTTCGTCTTGATTGTTTAACTACTGTAATTATTGCTCATTGCTCGTTACTCTGCCGGCTTCTCGGTGTTGCTGGGCAGCAACTGTCCACGGAGTGATCATGTGATAGAGGGGGGGGGGTGATCACACCTCACCTGGAGTAGTCAGTCTGGGCTAGACTCTCTCGGTGGTTAGACGTATTCCTGACAAGACGTGCCTAACTCGTCCTTATTGGCCCTTGTTGGAAGATCGTCTCTGTCACTTTATTGTTGTAGGTTCTGTGGAACTCTGTTCACAGAACATTGTCTAGACTTAGTGATTTTCGATGTTGTACTGAGGTTGTGTGTCGCATAGACACTCTGAGCAACTCAGGTCCTGAGCTGTAGCTTCTGACCTAATTTGTACTGGTATGTGTGTACTGTCACAGTCGGGGATTTTCTTATGCTGAATTTACATTCAGTAGTATGGCAGTTTTGTGACTTTTGTGGAGGATCTGCAGATGGTCCCTGCTTAGTGTCGTTATATTATCTCCTTGTTCCTGATTCTGTGTCGCAGTTGCTTGTTATATTGCTATTGGGCTTAACAGTCACTTTATTGTTCAAGCAAGCTGTTCTGATTGCCAGGTGGTCAAGAAGTTAGTCGAATTTATCAGTCACTGGTTCAAGTCTAGTCAAGTCGTGAGACATAGCGAACTACTTAGAGCACTTACACAGATACACAAACTTATTTGTATATTGTATTATTAAATGTTAATGTACCAGACGGTACTTAAGACATAAATATGTGATATGTGCCTTCAGCACAATAATACGGTACACGAGAGAAGTGATTATTATTATTTTGATTACTGTGGTTAATTTAATTTAATTTAATTTGATAATATACTCCTAGACATCTTTATTGTTAATAAACTTATTAAATTTTAATTTAATAAGTTGTAATCAGTTGTAATCCTGAAGCACTAATAATTCTTATTGAATTCTAATGGATAATTGGACCAGGATACTGACTGCTTGTTACGAAAACCCAGTAACAGGCTGAATGCTAGAAGGGCAGTCCTTTCTAGTATTCACTGGAGATCTCTAAGCTTATTAGAAATTGCGTTTTTTGTAACAAATGGGGGCCTGTCTGGGATGCTCTTGATTCAAGGTGTTGGAGAAATTGTCCAGTTTGACACACTAGTAACTCTATGGTCAAACACTTTGAGTACTTTCCTAATCTGAAGACTTTGAGTTTTGTCTTGTACAACATACTAGGTGGATGTATGTACTTGACTGAGTCTCTTGATCCAAGGAGATGAAAATACTGTTTATGAGTTCTAGCTCTAAGACAACCTACACTAAAGTTCCTATTAGGATTATAGTTTCCCATAATCACACTCTTGTAGTACATTTATTTTCGTGATGTATGTGTGAAGAGTTAATTGATACTCTGACTTTGTCTGAGTTGAGTACTTTAAAACTTCAGACGTGTTGGTGAGTAGCCAAATATCTCGATGTGACGTATAACAGGAATTACACCGCAGAAACTGTCAGAGTGTTAATTAAAGATATATTGTTTCCTGCTCATGCAGAGATGTCTGATTATGATTCAGATACAGAGAGCATAGTGTCTCTTTTAGAAAGTATGACTCTATTTGATGACGTAGAAGAGAAAGCAATTATGGCAGAAGTTAGCCTAGTGTAGCTCAGTTCTCGCTCACACTTTCCCTCCTAACTAACACAATGGTACAGAGTATAGCTGGTAGTATGACTCAGCCTCATACTAGTACCGTGTATGCTACACATGTATCTACTTATCCTAGACCAGATCTAGACTCCCTAGGGATGGCTGGACAAGGTGTCTGACCTAAGGACCGTCCAGACTCATTCGTTAGATTCCTTACTCCTCCATTACCCACTGGTCCTATCTCTCAGGAACAGTTTGAGAGGTTGGAACACCTCATAATGTTGCAGACTGCACAAATAGAGGCACAGAGAAAATTGAACGAAGAAGATTTCCAGAGAGAAAATGTTCGTCTGAGAAGACAACAGACTGATAGATCTGATAAAGTTGATAAACCTGTTAGTATAACACAGGACACATTTAATGTGCAGAAAGCTGCCTCAATGGTTCCTAAGTTTTTTGAGTGACTTAAACACCTATTTTGATGTGTTTGAGAACCAGGCACATGCTATGAACTGGCCGCGTAAGCACTAGGCTACCTTGTTGTACACAGCTTTGACAGGAAGAGCTCAAACTTGTACTGCTGCTTTACCATTTGCCAAGTACATTAGCTATGATGCTGTCAAGCAAACTATTCTAGAGACATATAACTTGTTACCTGTAAGTTATCAACGTGCATTTCGTATGTTACAAAGATGACAAGATCAAACTTGTGTAGAGTTTGCTCATGAGAAAAAAGTTGCATTTGAGAGATGGTGTAGAGCAGCTAAGAGTAATAACAATGACAGTCTTGTTCAGTTGTTACTACATGAAGAGTTTTACAACTGTATGTCTGCTGACATACAAGAATATCTGATCAATCATATGGCCTCGGATATTCTGGAAACTGCAGCATTAGCAGACAATTACAAGATTTCTCACAAGCTTGTACGTACTAAAACACAGAGAAACAAGGTAACTAAAAATTGTCCTAGAAGTTGGCAACCTAAATCAGCTGCTCATTGCCGACCTGTTGTACCTGCTACTGTAATTTCTCGTACCTTTACCAGGAAAACTCTCAATCCTGAATCTGTCACTGTGGTTAGACAGAAGTCTGATAACGAGAAGAAGAAAATTAAATGTACCTATTGTAACAGAAAAGAACATGCTAGAGAGTATTGCTATAAGTTAGAAAGAGATACGAGAAGGACTGCGGCTGGCGCACCCACACAAGCCGTATCCTCTTCCGTGCAACAAAGGCACCAAAATCCTAGTAATACCTCTGATCCTACTGTTTTAGATAATATTACTCAGGATAGATGACTAGCATCAGAAAGTGTATCTGACGAAAAGATTCGTTCAGCGATGAGTCCTTACTTATCGAGAGGTAAAGTAGGACTTGACAAATCACATCTAACTGAGGTAATTACTTTCAGAGACACTGGCAGTTATCTCACGTTATTAAGAGAAGATGTACTGCCCATAACTGATAATACCTATACCAAGATAGATGTATTGTTAGAAGCCTATGGAGGGGCTGTCATAAAAGTACCTCTGCACAAAGTTTACATTGAAACAAGCTATTATACTGGTTATATTTCAGTGGGTATATCCAGTGGTGTATTTCCCATCAGGTCAGTGGACTTGTTGATAGGGAACGATATCCTTCATGCTGGTATATGTAAAGAACCACTTGTGATTGATAATAATACTGATGATAATCATGCCATTGAAGCTTGTAGAGAGAAGCCTATTTTATTTCCTCTCAGTGCAATTACTAGAGCTATGTCAAAGATTCAACAACCATCCTTGTCTCCTATTGAGTTAGTGGATGACAATGATTTGGGCTTGAATATATTGTTTAGTGATGCTCTGCGCCCAGGATCATTAACACTGACTCCCCCCGGTCATCAACCTAGTCAGGACACAACTGATGTTAAATTTCTTACCATGATGATTTAATCAAGGATCAGTTTGTTGATCAGTCACTGGAAAGACTGAGAGATATAGCAGTTACTGAGACTGAAGCAAAGGATCTCGATAATTGTTACTATTATAGTAATGGTGTACTGATGGAGAATACATGTAAGTTGTCAGCTGATAGTGTTTCCACCACAGTCAAACATCTCGTAGTGTTACTAGTTACATTTCGTGAACAAGCCATTGATTTTGCTCACAATAGTCTCATTGGAGGACATTTGGGTGTCAAAAAGACACTCGGTAAACTGGCAAAACATTTTACTTGGCCTAAAATGAAGGAAACAGTAGCTGATCATGTGTGACGTTGCCATGTGTGTCAAGTGACAGACAAGCCAGCACACACACCTCCACCTACACCTCTCACTGAGCTTACTAGTAGCAAAATTCAGTTCATCTGGACTAGAGATTGTTCAGACTCGTTCAAAAGATTGAAACGTTTGCTCTCCTCTGCTCCTGTGTTGAGGAGTCCTAATTTCAATCTTCCTTTCTTTTTACATATAGATGTGAGTGGTTATGCAGTGGGTGCTGTGCTGCTCCAACAGTCAACATTCACTGAATTCTCCATCCTGTATGTTATTATTCAACTAAGCTCAAACGACACCAGAAAAATTATGCCACTATTGAGAAAGAGGCTCTAGCTCTTGTGGTGTCCTTAGAACATTTTGACGTGTATTTGGGCACTTCCCCATTTAAAATTAACGTTTTTTTCAGACCACAATCCACTCACTTACATAAACACTATGAAGAGTAAAAATGCTAGGATCATGAGGTGGGCTCTCAGAATCCAGCCTTACTCTATTAGTATACAACATATCAGTGGTCATTGTAATGTAATTGCTGACGCTCCGTCATGTCCTTAATTATCATTGTTACATTTAAATTAACGTAATTTTATGCCCAAATTCCTTTAGTTACTTGCTGCATCAAATTCAGTAAAGTAACGTAATCTCTCCGGCCCATGTTAATTATGTATACTCATGTATGTCTAATTAATCTATTTATATATTCACAGTAGTGGTGATATGTGTGTGTGAGGAGGAGACAGTTGGAGACAGAAGCTGAGTGTTGAGTGTGTAGTGTTATGTGGGCGATGTTACTGCATGGCAGAACACTCTCCTGCTGCAGAGTTGGAGAGTTGAAGGAGGAGGTCTTGCTTCTCCAGGAGGAGATTAGGAGACTGAAGGTCCACCTCAATGGGTCTGGGAGAGAGTGTGAGGTGGCTGGAGTTGTGGGGAATGAGGCTTCTAGCAGCGAGGTGCAGTCTGTCTCTCGCTGTGAGGAGGCTGTAGTTGGGGAGGCAGCAACGGCTACCAGCAGTGAGGTGCAGCCCAGCACCTGCTACAAGTGGCGAGTAGTTCACAGTAATGGAAGGCGCATCAGAGTAAGGAAAGTTAAGAGTGAAGATCTGAAGGTAGGAAATCGCTTCTCTGTTCTTCAGGATGAATGTATTTCAGTGGCCAGTGAAGGTAAGGGTACTACTGCCCCTGCTAATGGAGGTAAGCGCATTCTTGTGGTTGGTGACTCTCAGGTAAGATACATTGACCGTGCTTTTTGTAATAGGAATAAGAAGATGAGAGATAGAGTGTGCTTCCCTGGAGCTGGTGTTGGGGACATTGTCAACAGGCTGGATAATATCATGTCAGGTAATGGGAGCAAGCCCATTATCTGTCTCAGTGCTGGTGGAAATGATATTGGGAAGGGTAGGAGAGAAGAGCTGCTAGATAAGTACAGGTCAGCTATAGATTTCATTAAGTCTAAGGGAGGGATCCCAATCATATGTAGCATCTTGCCTAGAAGGGGAGTAGGAAATGAATGGTTGTCTAGGGCAATTGGTGTAAATTGCTGGCTAGACAGATACTGCAAGGAACTTGCAATCCCATTCATTGACAACTGGAACAACTTTTATGGCAAACATGATATGTATGCAAGGGATGGGGTACATCTCTCTGGGGCTGGGGTGGTAGCACTTGCAGACTCGATTGAGAAGGCCATTGGTGAAATGCCTATGATTTTAAACTGATGGAAGATAGAGGTATGGGTGTGTGTGGGAAACAAGCAGGTTGCAACACTTGGGTTGGAAACAGTAAATGTATAAAAGGCATTCAGCATGAAGTTATAAATAAAGACAATAGATCAGGTCAGCAAACAAAGGGGGACAGCAGAGGGCAGCAAGGGACTAGCTCCCTTAAGGTTTACTATACTAATAGCAGGAGTGTAAGAAATAAGATAGATGAGCTAAGATTAATTGCAAGTGCAGGAAACATAGATATTATTGCTATAACAGAGACCTGGCTCAATCTGAAAGATAGAGAGATGCCCTCTGAATGTCACATACAAGGCTATAAATTATTCCACACTGACAGGGTCAACAGGAAAGGTGGTGGAGTAGCGATGTATGTCAGAGACAATTTAAATTGTTGTGTTAGACAAGATATTAAATTAGAAGCGTCAGCCACTGAATCTGTTTGGTTACAGCTTCTCGAGGGCCGAGAAAAACTAATTTTGGGTGTGATTTACAGGGCCCCAAATCTTGATAGGGAGTGCAGTAAACTTCTATGGGATGAAATTCGTAAGGCATCTACATACGAAAATGTTGTGCTAATGGGAGATTTCAACTATAGACAGATTGACTGGAGCAATTTGACAGGAAATTTAGAGTCAGGTGACTTTCTTGATACGATCCAGGATTGTTTTTTAAAACAGTTTGTGACAGAGCCAACTAGGGGAAATAACCTCCTTGACTTGGTTCTTGCCAGTAGGGAAACACTAATTAATAATCTTGAGGTTAATGATGAGCTTGGGGAAAGTGATCACAAATCACTCAGTTTTAATATATCATGGAATTCCCCTAATAATGGCAATCAAGTCTCCGTCCCTGACTTTCGCTTGGCTGATTTCATAGGACTGAAAAATTACTTAGGTGGGCTGAACTGGAATGACCTGACTAAGGGTCAGGTAGGTGGTGATGGTTGCCGATATGATGCTTTCCAGGGCATAGTTCTAGCTGCTCAGTCAAATTATGTTCCAAATAGGGAAATCAGATCAAACAAAAATGATCCTAAATGGATGAACAATAGATTAAAATATCTGATTGGTCAAAAGAGAGGCATATTTAGGCAAATCAAAAGAGGAGAGGGGCAATTAAGAAATCGATATATTCAGTTAAAGAGAGAAATAAAAAAGGGAATTAGAAAAGCAAAAAGAGATTATGAGGTTAAAGTTGCAAGAGAATCGAAGACTAACCCAAAAGGATTCTTTCAGGTATACAGAAGTAAGATCAGGGACAAGATAGGCCCACTCAAAAGTTCCTCGGGTCAGCTCACTGACAGTGATAAGGAAATGTGTAGAATTTTTAACACATACTTCCTCTCAGTTTTTACACAGGAGGATACCAGCGATATTCCAGTAATGATAAATTATGTAGAACAGGACGATAATAAACTGTGCACTATTAGGGTCACAAGTGACATGGTCCTTAGGCAAATAGATAAATTAAAACCTAACAAATCCCCAGGCCCTGATGAACTGTATGCAAGGGTTCTAAAGGAATGTAAAGAGGAGCTTAGCACACCTTTGGCTAATCTTTTCAACATATCACTACAAACTGGCATGGTGCCAGATAAGTGGAAAATGGCAAATGTGATACCTATTTTCAAAACAGGTGACAGGTCCTTAGCTTCGAACTATAGACCAATAAGCCTAACCTCCATAGTGGGAAAATTTATGGAATCAATAATTGCCGAGGCAGTTCGTAGCCACCTTGAAAAGCATAAATTAATCAACGAATCTCAGCATGGTTTTACAAAGGGGCGTTCCTGCCTTACGAATTTATTAACTTTTTTCACTAAGGTATTTGAGGAGGTAGATCATGGTAATGAATATGATATTGTGTATATGGACTTCAGTAAGGCTTTTGACAGGGTCCCACATCAGAGACTATTGAGGAAAATTAAAGCACATGGAATAGGAGGAGAAATTTTTTCCTGGATAGAGGCATGGTTGACAAATAGGCAGCAGAGAGTTTGCATAAATGGGGAGAAATCAGAGTGGGGAAGTGTCACGAGCGGTGTTCCACAGGGGTCAGTGTTGGGCCCCCTGCTGTTCACAATCTACATAAACGACATAGATGAGGGCATAAAGAGCGACATCGGCAAGTTTGCCGATGACACCAAAATAGGCCGTCGAATTCATTCTGACGAGGACATTCGAGCACTCCAGGAAGATTTGAATAGACTGATGCAGTGGTCGGAGAAGTGGCAGATGCAGTTTAATATAGACAAATGCAAAGTTCTAAATGTTGGACAGGACAATAACCATGCCACATATAAACTAAATAATGTAGATCTTAATATTACGGATTGCGAAAAAGATTTAGGAGTTCTGGTTAGCAGTAATCTGAAACCAAGACAACAGTGCATAAGTGTTCGCAATAAAGCTAATAGAATCCTTGGCTTCATATCAAGAAGCATAAATAATAGGAGTCCTCAGGTTGTTCTTCAACTCTATACATCCTTGGTTAGGCCTCATTTAGATTATGCTGCACAGTTTTGGTCACCTTATTACAGAATGGATATAAATTCTCTGGAAAATGTACAAAGGAGGATGACAAAGTTGATCCCATGTATCAGAAACCTTCCCTATGAGGATAGACTAAGGGCCCTGAATCTGCACTCTCTAGAAAGACGTAGAATTAGGGGGGATATGATTGAGGTGTATAAATGGAAGACAGGAATAAATAAAGGGGATGTAAATAGTGTGCTGAAAATATCTAGCCTAGACAGGACTCGCAGCAATGGTTTTAAGTTGGAAAAATTCAGATTCAGGAAGGATATAGGAAAGTACTGGTTTGGTAATAGAGTTGTGGATGAGTGGAACAAACTCCCAAGTACCGTTATAGAGGCCAGAACGTTGTGTAGCTTTAAAAATAGGTTGGATAAATACATGAGTGGATGTGGGTGGGTGTGAGTTAGACCTGATACCTTGTGCTACCAGGTCGGTTGCCGTGTTCCTCCCTTAAGTCAATGTGACCTGACCTGACTAGGTTGGGTGCATTGGCTTAAGCCGGTAGGAGACTTGGACCTGCCTCGCATGGGCCAGTAGGCCTTCTGCAGTGTTCCTTCGTTCTTATGTTCTTATGTTCTTATATGCAGATGTCCATACTACCTTGCATTCCACTACCACTACTTAAGAGTGGAATGCCATCTCCTGTCTATCGCACAAGATTGTTATTCATGTCATGCTTGTCTATGCTATCCTGTCTACACTGATGTACATAACCATGAGTATGCAGAGATACAATACTGTGTACTGCCCTAGTACCAGGGGCATAGCTTATAGTGATATAGATACTGTAAAATGTAAAGTGCTTGGCACAAGAGTGACTCTGGATTTCGATATTAAATTGTATTATTAAAGTGACATGAGTAATCAGTAATAATGTGAAAAACATTAACACAACTCCTAGTGCGACCGTTTGTCGTGTTGGGGGGATGTTGTGACCCCTGAATGGGTCACAATGTATATATTGTATATTGACTTTTCATATAATTTTATATTGCTTATATTTGCGATAATAGCTAAATCGTAAATATATTGCTTTATATTATTATTTGACTTAGTTACTTTTGTTAGGTAGGATGTAACATTTATATTATTCAGTGCTCATAGTTCGTCTTGATTGTCTAACTACTGTAATTATCGCTCATTGCTCGTTACTCTGCCGGCTTCTCGGTGTTGCTGGGCAGCAACTATCCACGGAGTGATCACGTGATAGAGGGGGGGTGATCACACCTTGCCTGGAGTAGTCAGTCTGGGCTAGACTCTCTTGGTGGTTAGACGTATTCCTGACAAGATGTGCCTAACTCTCCCGTATTGGTCCTTGTTGGAAGATCGTCTCTGTCACTTTATTGTTGTAGGTTCTGTGGAACTCTGTTCACAGAACATTGTCTAGACTTAGTGATTTTCGATGTTGTACTGAGGTTGTGTGTCGCATAGACACTCTGAGCAACTCAGATCCTGAGCTGTAGCTTCTGACCTAATTTGTACTGGTATGTGTGTACTGTCACAGTCGGGGATTTTCTTATGCTGAACTTAGATTCAGTAGTATGGGAGTTTTGTGACTTTTGTGGAGGATCTGCAGATGGTCCCTACTTAGTGTCGTTATATTATCTCCTTGTTCCTGATTCTGTGTCGCAGTTGCTTGTTATATTTCTATTGGGCTTGACAGTCACTTTATTGTTCAAGCAAGCTGTTCTGATTGCCAGGTGGTCAAGAAGTTAGTCGATGTGAGGACTTTGTCAGTCACTGGTTCAAGTCTAGTCGAGTCGTGAGACATAGTGAATTACTTAGAGCACTGTACTCTGACATTCACTTATCCAAGAGAAGAAATGCCAGCTGCTCTAAGCTACATCAATCACCAGCCAAGAGCTATATCAGCTTGGGGAAACCGATGGCAAGTAACATTTGTACCTGAGAAAGCACAGATGATGATGGTCTCTAGGCACCATGATGGTAATGCCGGTGCGGTTGTAAGTATGAATGGGAGGGTGTTGGTACCTGGGGAAGAAGTTGATATCCTTGGGGTGAAATCTGACTCCAAACTGACCATGAAGAACCACGTTGTAAATACTTCAAACAAGGAAGCCAGGAAGCTTACAGCACTTCGCCGTATCTTATATCTGCTTGACAGTAGAGGTTGCAAGATTCTGTATGAGGCACAAGTATGCTCACACCTCGAGTATGCTCCAATTTATTGGTTTGCCTGCCCCCCCCTCTCATCTGCGACTGCTTGACAGAGTACAGAACAGAGCAAGACGTCTCATCTCTCGCCTGGACCCATCCTGGATAAATCTGTCATTTCAGCAGAGCCTTCAACACAGGAGGGATGTGGGTGGCCTTACTGTTATGTACAAGGCCAACATTGTCAAAGTACCACACTTAGATCCACTTCGAGGACAGCAAGAAGCAAGCTTCTATACCACAAGACGGGCAGAAAACAGCAACTTCATTCTGGCTGTACCCTTCTCCAGAACATCACTTCATCTGAGATCATTTATCCTCAGCATGACTCCAGTCTGGAACACATTCGTACAGCATTATGATGTCAACAAGATAAAGTCAGTTGATGAAATGAAAATGCTGGCCCACAGATGGCTCCAACTTCATCCTGTTCCCTACTTGTATGTCTCATAACAATAAAAATGCTTTCAAATGAGCTGATGTAGGTAACAGCTCTTAGCTTGTCAATAAAGTTAGGAATCCTTAACTTGTAAATAGCTTGTCAATAAAGCTAGGGATCCTTAACCTAACCTTGTCAAACCCTGTGTAAAAAAATCATTCTTATACGTATAAGACGGAAGACTTTGGAGAAGATATGCAGATTCATTTCATATACCTGGGCAGATTATTGGTTTACTGATCAGATGTACGATGAAAATGACTTCAAGAACTTATCCGAGATATTGAAACCAAACAAAAAAGCACTGAACAAATTGAAAAAATCACTGGAAGCAGGAGCCGTCCACACTCGATATACCAAGAAGTAGTCACTGTGCTGAAAATGCAATCAGAGTTATGCAGGAACTGTGTGGTGCCTGAAGAAACAAAAAGAAACTGCATCTTCGGTTTATTCTAAACAATAAGTAGTAATATATGTACAAACATGACAACAATGTTACTGTAAGCAATATACTACATTCAAGTTATTTGTTTTTGTTACTCATTTTTTTCATTTAGGGGCGACATTTTCCAAAAAGATATTAAAAATGAAAGGTCATTTCTTTGCTTTTAGGCAAAAGTTCATCTGATTAAGGTACAGCAATATTACATTGTAAAAAGAAGTCATAACTTTAATATATATATATATATATATATATATATATATATATATATATATATATATATATATATATATATATATATATATATATATATATATATATATATATGAACAATGCAAGGAATTCGCAGAGATCAGTGTTTGTGTATATTTCGCATGCTCTCGCGAATTCCTTGCATTGTTCAAATCTCTAGTAAGGCTGATGCATGCAGGGGATGAGATGAAAAGCTGTAAGCCTTCTCCCTGAAAGCTGGCTGCCTTGGATCAAACGTGTAGCGCATGCTACACGCCAAGGTATTGGTCCAGTGTGGGTAGATTGGTAAAGCACTGCGTACCTTGTCCTAAGGTTCGTAGGTTCGAGTCTCCTTCAGCCAGAGATCAGTGTTTGTGTATATTTCGCATGCTCTCGCGAATTCCTTGCATTGTTCAAATCTCTAGTAAGGCTGATGCATGCAGGGGATGAGATGAAAAGCTGTAAGCCTTCTCCCTGAAAGCTGGCTGCCTTGGATCAAACGTGTAGCGCATGCTACACGCCAAGGTATTGGTCCAGTGTGGGTAGATTGGTAAAGCACTGCGTACCTTGTCCTAAGGTTCGTAGGTTCGAGTCTCCTTCAGCCAGAGATCAGTGTTTGTGTATATTTCGCATGCTCTCGCGAATTCCTTGCATTGTTCAAATCTCTAGTAAGGCTGATGCATGCAGGGGATGAGATGAAAAGCTGTAAGCCTTCTCCCTGAAAGCTGGCTGCCTTGGATCAAACGTGTAGCACATGCTACACGCCAAGGTATTGGTCCAGTGTGGATAGATTGGTAAAGCACTGCGTACCTTGTCCTAAGGTTCGTAGGTTCGAGTCTCCTTCAGCCAGAGATCAGTGTTTGTGTATATTTCGCATGCTCTCGCGAATTCCTTGCATTGTTCAAATCTCTAGTAAGGCTGATGCATGCAGGGGATGAGATGAAAAGCTGTAAGCCTTCTCCCTGAAAGCTGGCTGCCTTGGATCAAACGTGTAGCGCATGCTACACGCCAAGGTATTGGTCCAGTGTGGGTAGATTGGTAAAGCACTGCGTACCTTGTCCTAAGGTTCGTAGGTTCGAGTCTCCTTCAGCCAGAGATCAGTGTTTGTGTATATTTCGCATGCTCTCGCGAATTCCTTGCATATATATATATATATATTTATAGTATGCCAGGCATAAGGAGGTCAATGACATCATAAAGAGAAGCCTCGCCACAGCCCGTTGCCCAGCTCAACGGGAACCCCAAGTGCAGAGGTCTGACGGAAGTCAAAAGCGTCCTGATGGAGCCACTATGCTACCTTGGAAGGATGGAAAGCAGATTGCCTTGGACTACACACGTGCCACCACATTGGCAGACACCTACTTGCCATACTCCGTAGTGGAAGGGAGTGGAGCTGCCAGCCACAGGGAGACCCAGAAAATCCGCAAATATGAAGACCTTCCCCCTTGCTATAACTTCGTCCCAATAGGGTCGGAGACCCTTGGAGCATGGGGCAAGCGTGCTCTAAAGTTCCTAATAAAGCTGGGTGAAAAGCTCATCATAGAAACCAAGGACCACAGGGCGACCAGCTTCCTCTTTCAGAGACTCAGTGTTGCAATCCAGAGAGGAAATGCCTGCAGCATTCTGGGCACGCGGCCCACCGCCGGGGAGCTGGACGAAGTATTCGAGATGTAGCTCTGAGTCACCTATGTTTTACTTTCTATCGTATTTTTGTGAATGTTTTGTCAATGTATTTTGTCTTTAAATAAAATATACATAAAATATAGGGGGTGGTAGGAGAAAATTCTCAAACAGCTTCAGGGAGAACCTTGAGTTTTCCCTGAAGCAAGTTTATTCTTTTCTCTGAGGATGAGGGTCCCTATAACAGTTCTAGAGGTGGTACCTCCCTATATTTATATATATATATATATATATATATATATATATATATATATATATATATATGTCGTGCCGAATAGGCAGAACTTGAGATCTTGGCTTAAATAGCAACGCTCATCTTGCCATATAGGACAAGTGAAAATTTGTGTATGCAATAATTTCGCCAAAATCATTCTGAACATAACGAAAAAAATATGTATCACTGTGTTTGTTTAGTATTAAATTACTGTAAACAAATCTAAAATATATTTAGTTGGGTTAGGCTATAATAAATAGCTCTTGTTATAATAAGGTTAGGTAAGTTCTCTAAGTTCCTTTTGGTGCAAAATTATAAATTTTTACATCAACATTAATGAAAAAAATATATCTTTAAACGCAAAAGAGAAAATTTTAGAAAGGGCTTAATTTTAAATGAGTTCTTGCTAATTGACCAGTTTTACATACTCGGCACGACATTATATATATATATATATATATATATATATATATATATATATATATATATATATATATATATATATATATATATATTATATATAATATATAATATATATATATATATATTATATAATATATATATATATATATATATATATATATATATATATATATATATATATATATATATATATATATATATATATATATATATATATATATATATATATATATATATATATATATATATATATATATATATATATATATATATATATATTTTATAATATATATATATATATATATATATATATATATATATATATATATATATATATATATATATGTAGAGGAGAGAGAGAGAGATTTTGGGAGATGTTAAGTGAATGTATAGGAACCTTTGAACCAAGTTTTAATTTAATATGTTTATTATGCACCCCATACCCATCCTGTGGGCGGTAGTCAAAAGATTACAGAGGTACATAATTGGTCCAGGGACTGGACTCCAAAGTTTTCATAGCTGAGCAAGTTACAGGGGTAATGAACTCACAATTTACAAAGGTAATGAACTCACAATTTACAAAGGTAATGAACTCACAATTTACAAAGGTAATGAACTCCAGGTAGGTTTGGTCACAATCATGACAAGTTACAAAGGTATTTACAGATTACAGAGGTACGTAATGAAGTAGTGGAGGCAGGAACCATACATAGTTTTAAGAAGAAGTATGACAAAGCTCAGGAAGCAGAGAGAGAGAGGATCCAGTAGCGATCGGTGAAGAGGCGGGGCCAGGAGCTGAGTATCGACCCCTGCAACTACAATTAGGTGAGTACAATTAGGTGAGTACTTTAGTTTAATATCTTTATTATGCACCCCATACCCATCCTGTGAGAGAGTAATTGTTGTAGGGGACCTGAATGCTAAAGTAGGAGAAACTTTTAGAGAGGGTGTGGTAGGTAAGTTTGGGGTGCCAGGTGTAAATGAAAATGGGAGCCCTTTGACTGAACTTTGTATAGAAAGGGGTTTAGTTATAGGTAATACATATTTTAAGAAAAAGAGGATAAAGAGGATAAAGAAGATATGATGTAGGGCGAAATGACAGTAGTTTGTTGGATTATGTATTGGTAAATAAAAGATTGTTGAGTAGACTTCAGGATGTACATGTTATAGAGGGGCCACAGATATATCAGATCACTTCTTAGTTGTAGCTACACTGAGAGTAAAAGGTAGATGGGATACAAGGAAAATAGAAGCATCAGGGAAGAGAGAGGTGAAGGTTTATAAACTAAAAGAGGAGGCAGTTAGGGTAAGATATAAACAGCTATTGGAGGATAGATGGGCTAATGAGAGCACAGGCAATGGGGGCGAAGAGGTATGGGGTAGGTTTAAAAATGTAGTGTTAGAGTGTTCAGCAGAAGTTTGTGGTTACAGGAAAGTGGGTGCGGGAGGGAAAAGGAGCGATTGGTGGAATGATAATGTAAAGAGAGTAGTAAGGGAGAAAAAGTTAGCATATGAGAAGTTTTTACAAAGTAGAAGTGATGCAAGGAGGGAAGAGTATATGGAGAAAAATAGAGAGGTTAAGAAAGTGGTGAAGCAATGTAAAAAGAGAGCAAATGAGAGAGTGGGTGAGATGTTATCAACAAATTTTGTTGAAAATAAGAAAAAGTTTTGGAGTGAGATTAACAAGTTAAGGAAGCCTAGAGAACAAATGGATTTGTCAGTTAAAATTAGGAGAGGAGAGCTATTAAATGGAGAGTTAGAGGTATTGGAAAAATGGAAGGAATATTTTGAGGAATTGTTAAATGTTGATGAAGATAGGGAAGCTGTGATTTCGTGTATAGGGCAAGGAGGGATAACATCTTGTAGGAGTGAGGAAGAGCCAGTTGTGAGTGTGGGGGAAGTTCGTGAGGCAGCAGGTAAAGTGAAAGGGTGTAAGGCAGCCGGGATTGATGGGATAAAGATAGAAATGTTAAAAGCAGGTGGGGATATAGTTTTGGAGTGGTTGGTGCAATTATTTAATAAATGTATGGAAGAGGGTAAGGTACCTAGGGATTGGCAGAGAGCATGCATAGTTCCTTTGTATAAAGGCAAAGGGGACAAAAGAGAGTGCAAAAATTATAGGGGGATAAGTCTGTTGAGTATACCTGGTAAAGTGTATGGCAGAGCTATTATTGAAAGAATTAAGAGTAAGACGGAGAATAGGATAGCAGATGAACAAGGAGGCTTTAGGAAAGGTAGGGGGTGTGTGGATCAGGTGTTTACAGTGAAACATATAAGTGAACAGAATTTAGATAAGGCTAAAGAGGTTTTTGTGGCATTTATGGCTTTGGAAAAGGCGTATGACAGGGTGGATATGGGGGCAATGTGGCAGATGTTGCAGGTGTATGGTGTAGGAGGTAGGTTACTGAAAGCAGTAAAGAGTTTTTACGAGGATAGTGAGGCTCAAGTTAGAGTATGTAGGAAAGAGGGAAATTATTTCCCAGTAAAAGTAGGCCTTAGACAAGGATGTGTGATGTCACCGTGGTTGTTTAATATATTTATAGATGGGGTTGTAAGAGAAGTAAATGCGAGGGTCTTGGCAAGAGGCGTGGAGTTAAAAGATAAAGAATCACACATAAAGTGAGAGTTGTCACAGTTGCTAATTGCTGATGACACTGTGCTCTTGGGAGATTCTGAAGAGAAGTTGCAGAGGTTGGAGGATGAATGTGGTAGGGTATGCAAAAGAAGAAAATAAAAAGTGAATACAGGAAAGAGTAAGGTTCTGAGGATAAAAAGAGTAGATGATGAAAGATTGGATATCAGATTGGAGGGAGAGAGTATGGAGGAGGTGAATGTATTCAAATATTTGGGAGTGGACGTGTCAGCGGATGGGTCTATGAAAGATGAGGTGAATCATAGAATTGATGAGGGGAAAAGGGTGAGCGGTGCACTTAGGAGTCTGTGGAGACGAAGAACTTTGTCCTTGGAGGCAAAGAGGGGAATGTATGAGAGTATAGTTTTACCAACACTCTTATATGGGTGTGAAGCATGGGTGATGAATGTTGCAGTGAAGAGAAGGCTGGAGGCAGTGGAGATGTCATGTATGACGGCAATGTGTGGTGTGAATATAATGCAGAGAATTCGTAGTTTGGAAGTTAGGAGGAGGTGCGGGATTACCAAAACTGTTGTCCAGAGGACTGAGGAAGGGTTGTTGAGGTGGTTCGGACATGTAGAGAGAATGGAGCGAAACAGAATGACTTCAAGAGTGTATCAGTCTGTAGTGGAAGGAAGGCGGGGTAGGGGTCGGCCTAGGAAAGGTTGGAGGGAGGGGGTAAAGGAGGTTTTGTGTGCGAGGGGCTTGGACTTCCAGCAGGCATGCGTGAGCGTGTTTGATAGGAGTTAATGGAGACAAATGGTTTTTAATACTTGACGTGCTGTTGGAGTGTGAGCAAAGTAACATTTATGAAGGGGTTCAGGGAAACCGGCAGGCCGGACTTGAGTCCTGGAGATGGGAAGTACAGTGCCTGCACTCTGAAGGAGGGGTGTTAATGTTGCAGTTTAAAAACTGTAGTGTAAAGCACCCTTCTGGCAAGACAGTGATGGAGTGAATGATGGTGAAAGTTTTTCTTTTTCGGGCCACCCTGCCTTGGTGGGAATCGGCCCGTGTGTTATATATAATATATATATATATATATATATATATATATATATATATATATATATATATATATATATATATATATATATATATATATATGCAATAAGATCACAGTAAACAGGTGATTTCAGAATATGCAAAACAACCACTCTGAAAGAATAGAGAAATTCCAAGCGCTTTCGTGAAAGCGCTTGGAATTTCTCTATTCTTTCAGAGTGGTTGTTTTGCATATATATATATATATATATATATATATATATATATATATATATATATATATATATATATATATATATATATATATATGTGTGTGTGTGTGTGCGCGCGCGCGTGTGTGTGTGTGTGTGTGTGTGTGTGTGTGTGTGTGTGTGTGTGTGTGTGTGTGTGTGTGTGTGTGTGTGTGTGTGTGTGTGTGTGTGTGTGTGTGTGTGTGTGTGTGTGTGTGTGTCGTGCCGAATAGGCAGAACTTGCGATCTTGGCTTAAATAGCAACGCTCATCTTGCCATATAGAACAAGTGAAAATTTGTGTATGCAATAATTTCGCCAAAATCATTCTGAACCTAACGAAAAAAATATATTTCACTGTGTTTGTTTAGTATTAAATTATTGTAAACAAATCTAAAATATATTTAGTTGGGTTAGGCTAAAATAAATTGTTCTTGTTATAATAAGGTTAGGTAAGTTTTTTAAGATTCTTTTGGTGCCAAATTAAAAATTTTTGCACTAACATTAATGGAAAAATATATATCTTTAAACATATAAGAGAAAATTTCAGAAAGGACTTAATTTTAAATGAGTTCTTGCTAATTGACCAGTTTTACATATTCGGCACGACATTATATATGCATATATATGCATATATATGCATATATATATATATATATATATATATATATATATATATATATATATATATATATATATATATATATATATATATATATATATATATATAGTGGACCCTCAACCAACGGCATTAATGGAAATAGAATTAATCCGTGCCTGACACCCCAAAGTCTGATTTTTTTTTTTATATGAAATATACATTTCTTTATATGGAAAGAAATGGGACATGCAAAATAAACAATAATTAAATGCCACTTACCTTTATTGTGGAGTTGTTGATGAGTGATGTGCCAGCAGCAAGGGAGATTCAGGATTGTCTGTTGCTTGGAAGGAGAATCCCCTTCCAGAAGGACTTCAGGTACCAAGTTCTTTGGTGGGGTTATCTCCCTTCTTGGTTTTTTAATGTCACTAGGACCAGCTTGAGAATCACTGGACCACCCTCTACCACCATCACAACCAGTACCACCCTCTACCTCCATCACTACCACCCTCTACCACCATCACTACCACCCTCTACCACCATCACAACCAGTACCACCCTCTACCGCCATCACTACCACCCTCTACCACCACCACTTTCGTATTTTTCTACAAAGTTTTTCTTGAATTCTAACGTGTTTCCCACATCCATTACCAAAGGGCTGGCTCTAGAAGCTTTGGTGGCTTATTTAGCAGTTACAAGCTCTAGAAACAGTGGAATAATCCAAAATATATGGGAGGCGCATGTGGAAACCGACCGCAACAGCTTGTAAACAATGGCACACTGAGTCTTGGAGTGGCTGGGGACATGTTCCGGACGAACGTCGTTGGTTAAGTTTTTCGCCGTTGGTTAAGGCATTTTTTCTACGTCAAAAAGCGTCGTTAGATGATATTGCCGTTACTTAATGCCGCCGTTAGTTGAGGGTCGACTATATATATGTCGTGCCGAATAGGCAGAACTTGCGATCTTGGCTTAAATAGCAACGCTCATCTTGCCATATAGGACAAGTGAAAATTTGTGTATGCAATAATTTCGCCAAAATCATTCTGAACCTAACGAAAAAAATATGTTTCACTGTGTTTGTTTAGTATTAAATTACTGTAAACAAATCTAAAATATATTTAGTTGGGTTAGGCTAAAATAAATTGCGCTTGTTATAATAAGGTTAGGTAAGTTTTCCAAGTTCCTTTTTGTGCAAAATTATATATATATATATATCTTTAAAGGTATATAGAAAGGACTTAATATATATATATATATATATATATATATATATATATATATATATATATATATATATATATATATATATATATACAGCGGACCCTCATCAGTCCAATACACAGCAGAAAGAGGTAAGTTTGAGGTAATCAGTCCCTCAGCCTGGAATCGATGTGTTCAGTCTATCACTCTTGTAAGAAGTACAGCATAGAGCCAGAGAGGTGGCTTACATACTGTAGTCAGGTGAGTGGAAGCAGGAGGAGGCGGGATCACAGTGGAACCATCCACTAGAGTAAGTAGGTCTTTGTCCTAAGGTTGGACAAGTATTGAAAGCTTCTTTGTATCAAGATCCCATGATGTTGCAGTGTCTGACAGATGTGATAAATGGTTTGAAAACCGAAAAGATGAAGACTGAGACACTTATGCCACATATGGGAATCTTTATTAAGGAAAGATTTCGTCACACAGTGGCTTCATCAGTCCAATACAAAGCAGAAAGGGGTAAAACGCTGCAACATCATGGGATCTTGATACAAGGAATTCTTCAACACTTGTCCAATCTTTGGACGAAGACCTACTTACACTAGTGGATGGTTCCACTGTGATCCCGCCTCCTCCTGCTTCCACTCACCTGACTACAGTATATAAGACACTTCTCCGGTCAAATGCTGTACTTTCTACAAGAGTGATGGACTGAACACAACGGCTCAAGGCTGAGAGACTGATTACCTCAAACACTAGTTCACAGAGAGCATCTAAAGATCAGTACAAATGGTTGCACGAGGCTGCTCGGCAAGTCTTTTAATCTTAATATGTATTACTTGCTCCAGCGGGGCTATAAAAAACGACCATTATTGGCGATGTGTACTACATGGACGACCTTGATGGGTGTAGGTGGTGGGTTCCACGAATATTGTATACACGTGACTGTTCCATCACCTCGTGTGTAGGTGGTGGGTTCCACGAGTATTGTATACACGTGACTGTTCCATCACCTCGTGTATAGGTGGTGGGTCCCACGAGTATTGTATACACGTGACTGCTCCATCACCTCGTATTAGTGCCAAATTACATTTCTTCTGTGTATGGAATAGGCCATCCTGAGATAATTCCCAAGAAACAGTAACTCCAGCTCTGCTGAAATGAAACCTTTGCAGATCTCGCAGCTGATGAACTTTTAATGGAATACTTGACGATATTCTCATTGTCCTACCTAAACTTTCCAGCTCAGGTGAACATATTTTAAGACTATGCGACACCCTGTATTATGGAATATGACAGGGAAAACAACTTATGTTCCCACTGTGTAACTATCAATAGAATAGGGTAGCAGCACATTGCTGATGTATCCAATTACGGCAAATTAAAAAAAAAAAATCTTTATTTCTACAAGTACATGTACAAGGTATACAGTCCTAGCTGACATCAATGACATACTACTATACATGTATAAGGTATACAGTCCTAGCTGACATCAATGACATACTACTATACATGTACAAGGTATACAGTCCTAGCTGACATCAATGACATACTACTATATAGAAAGCCCCTTGTTATGCAGAGCATTTCGGGTAAATTAAGTCAATTTTATCCCCAGTGCGCTAACACCCAGGTACCTATTTTACTGCTAGTTGGACAGGGACAGCAGGTGTCTTAAGGAAACATGTCCTAATATTTTCACCCTTACCGGGGCTCGAACCATGGACCTCAATGAGTGATCTGAATGCGCTAGCAACCGAACTACGGGACGAGTATAAACAGCAAATAAGAACAGGTATCTGTGTTTGAATGTAATAAACAGGAAGCCAGAGGAATCTCAGATGCACTGATCAACAGTTCCACTGAGTCACGAATTAGACACCTGTACAACACTTGGGTATTTTTATTCTGGATACGTTTCGCCAACTAGTAGCTTCCTCAGTCTAATACAGAGAAGAATGTTGAAGAGCAGGAGTTTGAGGTAATCAGTCCCTCAGCCTAGAGTTGATGTGATCAGTCCATCAATCTTGATGGGCTGATCACATTAATCTTGATGGGCTGATCACATTAATCTTGATGAGCTGATCACATCGGTCTTGATGGACTGATTACATTAATCTTGATGGGCTGATCACATTAATCTTGATGGGCTGGTCACATTAATCTTGATGGGCTGGTCACATCGGTCTTGATGGACTGATTACATTAATCTTGATGGGCTGATCACATTAATCTTGATGGGCTGGTCACATTAATCTTGATGAGCTGATCATATTAATCTTGATGGACTGATCACATTAATCTTGATGGGCTGGTCACATTAATCTTGATGGACTGATCACATTAATCTTGATGGGCTGGTCACATTAATCTTGATGAGCTGATCATATTAATCTTGATGGACTGATCACATTAATCTTGATGGGCTGGTCACATTAATCTTGATGAGCTGATCACATCAATCTTGATGGACTGATCACATTAATCTTGATGGGCTGATCACATCAATCTTGGACTGATCACATCAATCTTTATGGACTGGTCACATTAATCTTGATGTGGAAAATACTGTATACATTTTCCGGAAATACTGTAATTTATAGGTAAATAGATGCCCTATATTGTATTTTTAAAAGAAGTATGATATCGAAAATGGGAAACCTGCGGCTGGGGGAGTCAGTCGCCATCTTGGTTTTGAATTTTGAACAAACGTTGGTGTAATGGGAAGAATTTTTCGTGCTCTAGAGGTTAAAATTGTGTTGACACCTCTCAAATAGGAGGCGAAATTGGTGGATGTGCATTCCTGCATAACTTGAGATATCAGACGACTGGACAAGACAGCTCCAGGAACCTCAGATAAGCTCTCTAGATTTGTGTGTAATTCTGGCCAGCATTATTTTCATAGATTTAGTTAAAGTGAGGTTTTCTGAGTATGATACACATTAATCTCCAGTCAAATTGGTGAGTGATATTAAGATATATTTTCCTTCTGTTATGTAATTGTGTATATATATATATATATATATATATATATATATATATATATATATATATATATATATATATATATATATATATATATATATATATAAAACCATTTATTATTTTAGTATACAGTCCATAAATTTATATATTTACCAGTATTCCTGGTGTATGTATATTTCATTTAATTAATAGGTCCAGAGCAACTTGTGGTTATGACAGTGGTAGGTATCGAAGGGGGGCATTTTTTGCGACCTAGGTGTCCCAAATTCCTACTTGTCTATGTAACTCTGATAAATAATAATTATCTTTGTTATCATTTACTGTTATGTACATAATGAGTTACATTCAGATAAATGAAATTTTCCACAATTTAATTTGCCCGTTGGTCCTTCTTGAACCGGAGGTAATTAGTGAAGTCATTAATTGGTTAATTACTTAATAATTATATGTGAAATGACAGAAGGAGATGGATGTTAAGTTCACAAATTTATTTATTGTGTAGTGGATTATAATTATTACAATATTAATTTTGATAAGTCAAGTCTGGCTAAGTTTATATTAATTTGTATAATATTAATTTGATAAGACAATTCTGGCCAAGATTTATATCAGTGTATGCGTAATTGATAAGCCAGGTGTTGCTAATTATATTAATGTGTATAATATTAATTTTACTTAATGTGTAGTGGATTATAATTATTACAATATTAATTTGATAAGACAATTCTGGCCAAGATTTATATCAATGTATGTGTAATTGATAAGGCAAGTGTTGCTAATTAATGTGTATAATATTAATTTTGCTATGCCAAATTCTGGCAAGGATTTATATTAATTTGTATAATAATTTTGATAAGCCAAGGCTGGCTAAAGGCTTGTATTAATGTACATTTAAAATTTATATATAAATTTCTTACATGTGTAATTGCTAAGCTCAAGTGTAGCTAACATTATTAATGTGTATTTAAAATTTATATTACAATTTTTTACATATAATTGCTAAGCTCAAGTAGCTAGAATTTATTTAAAGGTAAGTTGTACTATTTACCTTTATAAAGTGCATAATTTACTACATAATCAGTGTTATTAAGTTGAATTTAATACATTGCATCATGGCTGAAAATGAGGAAATTAATGTAGAAGACAAACACATGGAGTATAGAGCAAAGAAAGCATCACTGCAAGCTAGAAATGGTCATGTAATCAAGGCATATAATAAATGTTTGGAATTAATGAATCAAGAAACTGTGAATACTGATGATTTAAAATTGTATTTAGATGCTTTAGGTAATAGATATGATTCATACAAATTATATTACAACAAATATGAAGGAGATTTGTTAGTAAACTGTGTAGATGAGACTGAAGTAGATCTTATGATTAATCAGTATTATGAATTAGAAGAAAAGATTCTTTCTTGTAAAAGTCAGGCCTTGAATAAATTAAAATGTGTAAACCAGGCAGTTAATCAGTCTGCTCCAACAAATAATGTCTTTGCCAAAACTCCCAGAACTATGTTTACCCATGTTTAATCCTGGAGAAAACTGGGAGGAATTTTGGTCAGTTTTTAAAGCAGCTGTGCATGACAGGAGTGACCTAGCTTGTGTAACTAAATTATTTTACCTCAAAGGACAGGTAAGAGGAGATGCTCACATACTCATACAAGCCTTTCCCAATGTAGATGACTCTTACAAGGAAGCAGTTGACTTGTTGAAGGTCACTTATGGTAATATAGAACAAAGTAGGTTGGATCTAGTGAATATCATTGTTAGTTTAAAATCTCCAGATCTCACTTACAAAGGTTTACAGCAGTTTAGAGTTAAACTGGAGAGCACTCTCAAAACTTTAAGTAATAAATATAATCTGAAGGAATCAGACTGGTTATTGAGTGCCATAGTACAGAATAAATTGAGCTGTAAAACACTTGAATGACTGTCGAACAAGTATCACAAGGGTTATTTTGGACTGGAAGAAATAAGACTAGGTCTACAAGAATTAATTGTTCAGTTGCAGACCAGCCAACTAACTCATTTTAAAGATGCAACACATAATAACTCTGAGATATCTGTCAAATTTTACAAAGGGAAAAATTATCCCAATAGTAATAATCAAAATTCATTTCCTAAAAAGAGTTGCATAGATGCATATCAAGTAGCAGGAATCAAAAATAATGATTCTCCACAAGGTAAGAAGAATAAGTACCCTCCTAAGAGTAGCCCAGTTAATAGGAAACCAGTCAAAGAAAATAGAGATTGTCTTTTCTGCAAGGGTACTCATTTTTCTAAGAATTGCAATGCATACAATTCATGGAATGATAAAGTTGAAAGATTGGAGGAACTTGACAAATGTATCAGATGTTCAGGTAATCACAATGTAAAGGATTGTTATGCCAAATTAAACTTCTGTTATCAATGTCACAAAGGAAGACACCATATAGTCATGTGTAAGGGTCTATATGATAATGTTGATAATAATGATAATGTTGACAATCCTGACACAACAGTAGCTAATGTAAAAATTGCTGCTAATGTTAATAATGATGGTTTTGCTGAAGTAGCCTTACCTGTGTTACAGGTAAAAATTGATGATAAAAGGCATAAATCTAAAAGTGTAAATGCATTATTGGACCAGGGATCCCAGCGTACCTTCATAAAACGTAAATGTCTTGATGGTATGAAAGTACAGATGGGAGATCCCACAACTTTAAAATTGTAAAGTAAAAGGACACAAGTGCAACTAATGTGACATTTATTGTGGCAACGTTTCGCTCTCCAGGAGCTTTATCAAGCCATTACAAACAATACATGGACTCAGAGGGTATATAAAGGCTCAGAGTGAGGTGAATACTAGTGAGGTACCATTTCGATGTTCACTAGTGGTAGTAGTAGTAGTAGTAGTAGTGGTAGTGACAAAAGTAATACAATATGGTAGAGCAATTAATTCGTACATGAGTAAAAGGATATGAAAGCTATTACTTGGTGTTACAAAAAACGCGATTCTAAAAGCTTAGAGATCTCCAGTGAATACTAGAAAGGACTGCCCTTCTAGCATCCAGCCTGTTACTGGGTTTTCGTAACAAGTAGTCAGTATCCTTGTCCAATTATCCATTAAAATTAAGTATTGTTCAATAGTGCTTTAGGATTACAACTGGTAGGCTACTAACTAGAGAAATTAAAATTTAATAAATTTATTAAGTCTATAAGTTGTCTAGAGGTATATTATCAGAGTAAATTAATTACAGCAATCAAAATAAAATCAATCTCTCGAGTTCAATATTATTGTGCTGAAAGCACATATCACATTTATAATTCTTAAGTACCGTCAGGTACATTAACATTTAATAAGATATTACAAATATGTACAAGTGTGTGTATGCGTATAAGTGCTCTTAAGTAGTTAGCTGTGTCTCAAGACTCGAATTAGACTTAAACAAGTGACTGACAAAGTCCTCAAATAAACTAACTTCTTGACCGACTGGCAACCCGAACAGTCTGCTTGAACAACAAAGAATGCTAAGCCCAATAGCAATGTAATATCAAGCGACTGCGACACAGAATCAGGAACTGGGAAATAATATAACGACACTAAGTAGGGACCATCTGCAGATCCTCCACTAAAGTTACAAAACTCCCATAATACTGAATCTTTGTTCAGCATAGGTAAAACTGTGACTGTGACAATACACAGGAACCAGTACAAAATTAGGTCAGAAGCTATAGCTAAGGACCTGAGATATTCAGAGTGTCTAAGCGACACACAACCTCAGTACAACGTCGAAAATCACTAAGTCTTTACAATGTTCTGTGAACAAAGTTCTACAGAACTAACAAGAATAATGAGACAGACAATCTGTCCAACCAGCAAGCGAGTCTCCAGCAGACTGAAAACTTCACAAGAGGTGAGGACACCCCCCCCTCGATCACGTGATAGCTACGTGGACAACTGCAGCTCAGAAGCCGGCAGTATAACGAGCGACAAGCGATAATTACAGTAGTTTGACAATCAAGACTAACTGAGCACATATTACGTACATCCTAACAACATAAGCTAAATAACAATATAACAGTCAAATAATAATATAAAGTCATACATTTACGATTTAGCTATTATCGCAAATATAAGCAATATAAAATTATATGAAAAGATAATATACATTACATATATACATAATAATCATTGTAACCCATTCAGGGGTTGCAACACTTGGGTAACATAAAAATAGGTTGGACAAATATAAACTGGAATGAGGCAGCTTGTTTCAGTGTTCACTCTCTGTGCCTTGTGTAGTATAACAGGAGAGACTATGTGATGGCAGGGTTTACTGTTTTCAGGAGGATTCTTGCTAAGACTTCGGAGATGGTGAAGCTGCCGTTGTTTTGTTTAATTGTATTCGAAACAGCGATCAGTGCTGATTCAAGGCACTTGCGTGTGCGGAAATTAGTTTCTTTTATCACTAATTGGGCGTCTCTGAATTTCATAAGATGATTGGTGGAATTTCGGTGTTGTACACAGGCGTTATTTAAGTTGTCGTTCCTACATGCGTATATGTGTTCATTGAGGCGGGTGTCGAGGTTTCTTGCTGTTTCACCTACGTAGATCTTGTCACGACAAGATCTACGTAGGTGAAACAGCAAGAAACCTCGACACCCGCCTCAATGAACACATATACGCATGTAGGAACGACAACTTAAATAACGCCTGTGTACAACACCGAAATTCCACCAATCATCTTATGAAATTCAGAGACGCCCAATTAGTGATAAAAGAAACTAATTTCCGCACACGCAAGTGCCTTGAATCAGCACTGATCGCTGTTTCGTAGATCTTGTCACGACAAGATCTACGTAGGTGAAACAGCAAGAAACCTCGACACCCGCCTCAATGAACACATATACGCATGTAGGAACGACAACTTAAATAACGCCTGTGTACAACACCGAAATTCCACCAATCATCTTATGAAATTCAGAGACGCCCAATTAGTGATAAAAGAAACTAATTTCCGCACACGCAAGTGCCTTGAATCAGCACTGATCGCTGTTTCGTAGATCTTGTCACGACAAGATCTACGTAGGTGAAACAGCAAGAAACCTCGACACCCGCCTCAATGAACACATATACGCATGTAGGAACGACAACTTAAATAACGCCTGTGTACAACACCGAAATTCCACCAATCATCTTATGAAATTCAGAGACGCCCAATTAGTGATAAAAGAAACTAATTTCCGCACACGCAAGTGCCTTGAATCAGCACTGATCGCTGTTTCGAATACAATTAAACAAAACAACGGCAGCTTCACCATCTCCGAAGTCTTAGCAAGAATCCTCCTGAAAACAGTAAACCCTGCCATCACATAGTCTCTCCTGTTATACTACACAAAGCACAGAGAGTGAACACTGAAACAAGCTGCCTCATTCCAGTTTATATTTGTCCAACCTATTTTTATGTTACCCAAGTAATAGCTTTTATATCCTTTTACTCATGTACGAATTAATTGCTCTACCATATTGTATTACTTTTGTCACTACTACTACTACTACCACTAGTGAACATCGAAATGGTACCTCACTAGTATTCACCTCACTCTGAGCCTTTATATACCCTCTGTGTCCATGTATTGTTTGTAATGGCTTGATAAAGCTCCTGGAGAGCGAAACGTTGCCACAATAAATGTCACATTAGTTGCACTTGTGTCCTTTTACTTTACATATTGTCGGTAATTCTACCAACTTTATTACAACTTTAAAATTATCTGGTTTTCTCTCGGATAAAAGGGCTCAATTGTATGACACTGTTTATGTAACTGTCAGGTTGGGCAATGAGAAAAAACGTGTTAATGCAGTATTTGTAGATAGACTTCCAGAGAAAATATCTACAGTAGGGCTTAGTAAAGCTACAGAAAGACTTTCACATAATGTAAATTTAGCACCTTCTGGTGTAAGTGATGATTCTGTAGGCCCAATAAATATTTTGATAAGTAGTGACTATTATGCCTCCTTTGTAAAGGGTATGGTAAAGAAATGTGGTGTCACCCTTTTAAAGACTGCAGGAGGCCATGTAATGTATGGTAGGATTCCTCGTAATAATAATTCATGACTAGAGGAAACTACAAATACCATAACTGTGTGTCTTGCTCATGAAATCGTACCCCAGTATAATTCTTCCATAGAGGATGGTGTTGAGCCAGTGCATAAATTGTGGGAATTAGACAGCATTGGAATAAATGTAAATGAAGAAAGTCCAGACGATTCTTTTACTCAGGAGCAATACCTGAGAGATGTAAAATTTGAATCTGGACAATACTGGGTACGACTTCCGTGGAGACTGAACCATCCAGAATTGCCCACTAATTACAGAATGGCATATGGACAATTAAAGGCTCAGCTCCGCGAACTGAGTAAGACACCAGAATTGTTAACTGCCTATAATATAATTGCTGAGCAGTTAATTAATAAATTTATAGAAGAGGTACCTCCTGAGCAAGCCAAAATTTATGGTCACTATTTGCCACATCACGGAGTGAAGAAGGATTCTAAGACCACTCCTTTGAGGATTATGTTTAATTGTAGTGCCAGGAGTAACAAAAATGTACCTAGTTTAAATGACTGTTTGATGACAGGTCCGTCATTGACGGAAAAATTAGGAGATATCTTATTAAATTTCAGAGTAAAGAATTATGTCTTTTCGGCTGACATAAGTAAAGCTTTCCTAAGAGTGGGTTTACAAGAGGCTGACCGGGATTGTACCCGCTTCTTATGGCCTGAGAATCCTATTGACCCACTTAGCCCTCTGAAAACCTTTCGCTTTAGGAGCGTATTATTTGGTGCTACATCCAGTCCGTTCCTACTTCAAGCGACGATAAATGCACACCTTAAATGTACGGGAAGTCCATTGAGTAAAGTAATGAGCAAACAATTTTATGTGGACAATTTCCTGGGTGTGACGTCAACTGAAGAGGAATTGTTAATGACTTATGGAGAGGCTAATAAAATAATGCAAAGTGCAAATATGCCTCTAAGAGAATGGAATAGTAATTCGTCCAAATTAAAGGACAAAATAAGTAAAGATTTCCCTGGAGATGAAGTGCCAAAATGTAGTAATGTATTGGGTTTAACTTGGGATACTGATAGAGATTTGTTAATGTTAAAACCTAATAATTACAGTATGCCCAACAAATTAACTAAGTTTTGCTTGCTGAAGTTTCCAAATGTTTTGATCCACTAGGTTTAGTGTCACCCCTTACTATAAGAGGGAAATTATTAATTCAGGAAGCATGGAAACTGAAATGTGCTTGGGATGAGATTCTACCTGAGGAATTCATTAACAGGTGGGATGAATTAATTGGTGATTATGAGAAAATTCCAATGTTGGAGTTCCCGTGCCAGGTGGCCAATCCAAATGGGAAAAATGTACTCCACATTTTTTGTGATGCTTCAAAATTGGCATATGGAGCAGTTGCTTACCTTCAATGTAATAGCGTTATTTCTCTTGTTATGTCTAAAGCTAAATCATGTACCTTGCCTCAGTTGGAATTAACAGCCATTTATGTAGGTGTCAAATTAGCTAATTATATTAGAAATAAGTTGCAGGAGATAAATATTAGCGACACTGTAATTTGGTCTGATAATGAGGTATCCTTACAATGGATTCGTAATGGAAACAGTAAAATTGTGTACGTACAAAACAGAGTCGCTGAAATTAATCAGGTGCAAGAGAAGTATAATAGTTTGGGTCAGCATATGTTAACATTTAATCATATACCTGGTGAGGAGAATCTGGCTGATTTCTTGTCTCGAGGTTTACCTTATGCTAAATTTGTAAATGCTGTATCATGGTTTAAAGGACCGAGCTGGTTGGTAAATAAAGCAAATTGGCCTGTACAAAAGGCGTATATTGCTCCTGTTGAAATTACTGTGACCACTGCTACAGTTGTTTATCCTTCCTTAGCCATTGATATAAATAGGTATTCTTCTTTACCCAGACTAATCAATGTAACTAAGTTGGTGGTTAAATTTCTAAACAAGATGAATATTTCATTTAAGTTTTCACATCCTCTTGAATATTGGATAAAGAGGGTACAGGAGGAAATCTATGGAAATGAGATTAAATTGATGCTGGAAAGAAAAATTGTGAAAGGTTCCATAATAGAGAAATTGGGGCTGTATTTAGAGAACAATGTAATTAGGTGCAGAGGGAGGTTACAAAATGCTGAACTGGGTGATTATGCTAAACACCCTATCTTACTGCCCAAAACTTATCATCTAACAAATTTAATTATTCTAAATACCCATAAAAATGTAATGCGTGGTGGGGTACAAGATAACTTAAATTGTATTAGGGAATCTTTCTGGATTCCACAAGGACGGCAAAGTGTAAAAAGGGTGATTAAATCTTGTGTAATATGTCGCCATGTGGATGCGAGATCCTATCTGTACCCAGGTTCTCCACCATTGTCAAATGAGCAATTTGAGTCGTTTAGCAACGAACTCCGGCCGGCCGCAGTGTGAAAAATACTGTATATATTTTCCGGAAATACGGTAATTTATAGGTAAATAGATGCCCTATATTGTATTTTTAAAAGAAGTATGATATCGAAAATGGGAAACCTGCGGCTGGGGGAGTCAGTCGCCATCTTGGTTTTGAATTTTGTACAAACGTTGGTGTAATGGGAAGAATTTTTCGTGCTCTAGAGGTTAAAATTGTGTTGACACCTCTCAAATAGGAGGCAAAATTGGTGGATGTGCATTCCTGCATAACTTGAGATATCAGACGACTGGACAAGACAGCTCCAGGAACCTCAGATAAGCTCTCTTAGATTTGTGTGTAATTCTGGCCAGCATTATTTTCATAGATTTAGTTAAAGTGAGGTTTTCTGAGTATGATACACATTAATCTCCAGTCAAATTGGTGAGTGATATTAAGATATATTTTCCTTCTGTTATGTAATTGTGTGTATATATATATATATATATATATATATATATATATATATATATATATATATAACCATTTATTATTTTAGTATACAGTCCATAAATTTATATATTTACCAGTATTCCTGGTGTATGTATATTTCATTTAATTAATAGGTCCAGAGCAACTTGTGGATATGACAGTGGTAGGTATCGAAGGGAGACATTTTTTGCGACCTAGGTGTCCCAAATTCCTACTTGTCTATGTAACATTGATAAATAATAATTATCTTTATCATTTACTGTTATGTACATAATGAGTTACATTCAGATAAATGAAATTTTCCACACTTGATGAGCTGATCACATTAATCTTGATGGGCTGGTCACATCAATCTTGATGGGCTGGTCACATCAATCTTGATGGGCTGGTCACATCAATCTTGATGGACTGGTCACATCAATCTTGATGGACTGATCACATCAATCTTGATGGACTGATCACATCAATCTTGATGGACTGATCACATCAGCTCATCAATATTAATGTGATCAGTCCATAAAGATTAATGTGATCAATCTTGATGGACTGGTCACATTAATCTTGATGAGCTGCTCACATTAATCTTGATGAGCTGATCACATTAATCTTGATGAGCTGATCACATTAATCTTGATGAGCTGATCACATTAATCTTGATGAGCTGATCACATTAATCTTGATGAGCTGATCACATTAATCTTGATGAGCTGATCACATTAATCTTGATGAGCTGATCACATTAATCTTGATGAGCTGATCACATTAATCTTGATGAGCTGCTCACATTAATCTTGATGAGCTGATCACATTAATCATGATGAGCTGATCACATTAATCTTGATGAGCTGCTCACATTAATCTTGATGAGCTGATCACATTAATCATGATGAGCTGATCACATTAATCTTGATGAGCTGATCACATTAATCTTGATGAGCTGCTCACATTAATCTTGATGAGCTGATCACATTAATCTTGATGAGCTGATCACATTAATCATGATGAGCTGATCACATTAATCTTGATGAGCTGATCACATTAATCATGATGAGCTGATCACATTAATCTTGAGCTGATCACATTAATCTTGATGAGCTGATCACATTAATCTTGATGAGCTGATCACATTAATCTTGAGGAGCTGATCACATTAATCTTGATGAGCTGATCACATTAATCTTGATGAGCTGATCACATTAATCTTGGACTGATCACATCAATCTTGATGAGCTGATCACATTAAGCTTGATGGATTGATCACAATCTTGATGGATTGATCGCATTAAGCTTGGTGGATTGATCACATTAATCTTGATGGATTGATCACATTAAGCTTGATGGATTGATCACATTAAGCTTGATGGATTGATCACATTAATCTTGATGGACTGATCACATCAATCTTGATGGACTGATCACATCAATCTTGATGGACTGATCACATCAATCTTGATGGACTGATGACATCGATTCCAGGCTGAGGGACTGATTACCTCAAATTCCTTCTGATCTTCAATCATTCTCTGTATTGGATTGAGGAAGCAACTGGTTGGCGAAACGTTTTCACTATAAATATTCAAAAATTAAGTCTTTTCTAATTCGTCATCCTGTCGGATCTCTGAACCATTTATCTAAACTCCACTGACTGGTTCACCATACGATAAATTAACAACCACCTCAGGAGAAATTCACCTTTGTTTTTCCCCTGACAAACAAAATAACATCTAGTTAGCCTATGAAGGTCAACCATACCTTCGCAGTTTATCTATAGATGGCGCAGGCTACGTGAAGACCGCGTCATCGCATTCTTGACCGCCCAGAGTTGCGCAACCTGTACTTGCAACACTCACAACTGATAAACCAACCCATACCCGGCCCCACCAGGCAGTAAGACTGAAGACTTGATAATCATCTCACATCGTGTGTCAGACACAACCAGGCTATTTCTTTTTGAGGTTCTTGTGATTAAATTCATGTTTTTTTTTTATTATAGGATTTAGAAATATATTGTATGGGTTATCTAAGGTTAAATATACATAACGCACATTTTATATGCCATAATAACTGTGTGTTCTCAATAACACTATGAAAAATATGGACCTACAATCTGAACAGACTTAAAAACTAATCTATCGTAACTTGAAATAAAGATGAGTATTTGTAAATTTACAGGAGTTAAAAAAAATATTAAGAATCGAAAGAGAAAGTTAACGTAAAAATTTAAGATCGGTTGAATAAATACATCCACATCCTTGATAAAGTGTCATAATACTGCAACCCACAATACATTATTATTATTATAATCAAAAAGAAGCGCTAAGCCACAAGGAAGCCCACAACACAGTTCAACCGGTTATCAGCTGACAAAGATCCGTAAGAGGAGACAATTATTTCCTAGTGAAAAACACTACGAACGATCTTAAGACACATATCTACATATTAAAAAAAAGTTTGTATACATTTTTCACAGCATAAATACGAAAACTTCACACTAAGTTACCACACGTGAGGTAAACAACAGGGTACCCTTACCCGAGGGTTCACTTTTGGTGCCGCTGCTGCTGTTGCTGCCGCCACCTTGAGAAGCCAAGGTCGGCGCTGACGGTATGTCAGCCTTGGGTGACCACACGTGTGACTCCTCCATAAATTGTAACTTAAAGTTTATGTTCTTGTCCAGAGAACTCTCGCTCAGTTTTCTCTTACTTCATTAGATCTGCCATATTAACATGAAACTGCAGCAATAAGCCCGTTAGGGTCAAATAGTGCCCAGAAACACGAGAGAAACAAGTTCGATTGAAGGCTCCATTTGCTCAGATCAAGAACATTTTACTGGCATCCCCTTGAATGACGTCAAAGCATAAATGAGGAGCATGAAGGCACATCAAGTGCTGAAGTACCGAGATACGAAGTTCAACAGGATGACTCAGTGTGAACGATGGAGTCGTTCAAGATCATGGACCTGAATTCTTCTCCAGGCTGAGGGACTCACCACCTCAAATATTGTTTTTTCTCCAAGGCTGATGGACTGATTACATCATCTTTATTTCATTTCTACTAAATATTCAACTGTTGCACATGTTTGTAGATGAATGGTTCAAAGAACCGACTCCCGGAACTCTCTCCAGGTAAACTCCAGGTATGCGACCCACACCAGTCGACTAACACCCAGGTATCTAATTTACTGATAGGTGAACAAGGACAGGAGGTATCTTTAGGAAACACGTCCTAATGTTTCCAGCCTTACCGGGGATCGACCCCCGAGCCTCAGAGTGCGAGCTGAATACGTTAGGGATCGAGCTACAGGACACCCTTAAAAATAATTATAGTTTACTCTCTGAGGGAGACTTAGGGTGCCTCCCCACCCTGTTAGGTTAGGTTTTTGGTTTAGGCTTGAGACTCTCATAACTCAGTTGTCGTGTACTTTGGGCACAGATAGTGCATCATTAGGTTATTTAAGAGACATTAGAGTTGCTCAGTAATTGACCATACCAGGATGCGACCCACAACGATCGACTAACACTCAGGCACCTTTTTACAGGGGCAGCGGGTGTGAGGAGACTCACCCATATGTCTCGACCTGCCCAGGATTGTATACATGCATATTACACAAGTAATACTGTTGACACCTCCCTCGACGCTATCAACTTGCCCTTTCTGCTCTTAACTATAATACCATTATTGTCATCCACTCTTCTGACAAAGGTAGTTCGGTGGTTGTCCTTGACGAGGATTACCTCCGCAAAGCTGAATAAAGTCTTTCTCTCTGACTCACCTACCTACACTTCTCTCGTTTCCAACCTCTTGTTGATCACATCATGAGAACTTTCAACATTAAACTTCGGACTCTCCGATATCTGTCCTCAGTTCTTAAACTCTCTGACTTCTAACGCCATTATTATCACCGGTGCTGAGTGGCCCACACGGGCCTTCATCAGATGTTCTATAACGACTGGTTGGCTAATAGGGTTTAAAACCTATCGACTACACGAAGGTATTTAAAGCTGGTTGTAATCTGTTCATCACTCACGAATACTTTAATCCATAAATTAATTCATACTATAATCCATAAATTAAGGAGTATTGTTGCATTCAGGGGCGAACGTTAAACCCGTAGGGGTCATACAAACCCTGGGGGCATAAGAGGCTTTCAGGTTTGATCCAAGGGGAGCACCGATCCAATTCACTGGATCAAAAGCCCCTCAGGGGTATATTAAGGCCTGAACTCTATCCCAACATATATACACCGAGACTAACTTTAAGATGTACATATAATGTGTATTATGTTATACATACATTGTGTATTGTTATGCATACACTGTGTATTATGTTATACATACATTGTGTATTGTTATACATATACTGTGTATTGTTATACATATACTGTGTATTGTTATACATACACTGTGTATTGTTATACATATACTGTGTATTATGTTGTTATACACTGTATTATGTTATACACATACTGTGTATTATGTTATATACTGTGTATTATGTTATATACTGTGTATTATGTTATACATATACTGTGTATTATGTTGTTATACATACACTGTGTATTATGTTGTTATACATACACTGTGTATTATGTTGTTATACATACACTGTGTATTATGTTATACATACACTGTATATTATGTTGTTATACATACACTGTATATTATGTTATACATACACTGTATATTATGTTGTTATACATACACTGTATATTATGTTGTTATACATACCGTGTGTATTATGTTATACATACCTTGTCTATTATGTTATACACACCTTGTGTGTTATGTTGTTATTCATGCCTTGTGTATTATGTTATTCATACTTCGTGTATTGTTATACATGTCCTGCGTATTATGTTGTTACACATACCTGTGTATTACGGTGTTGTAACTGGCTAATAAAAGAGCGTGGATATCCTGCGTACCGAGGATGTGAAGAGTCAACAATGAACAACAGTGAAGTGTACAACACATTAACTTTATTAAAGACACAATACATTAACTGAGTTAAACTTTTGGCACAACAGATGCGCCACAAATGTATCACTGAAAAGTAAATAACTTCAAAAAGAGGGACATTTTTTTTACAAACTATCAAATATCACATTTAATTCTGCTGCGGTAAATGAAACACAAGTACAATGCATAAAATTATTTGTGAATATGATACAAAGACCTTGGACATTTGCCTTCGTTCACGGAATATAACTGCATGTTCAGCTGAAGCTTCGTGTTGCAGTCACACGAACACAGGCAGCTGGAATCTCCTACTGGATACTTGGACAATATTATATGGTATAAACGTTGGTAATAGATACCGACAAGTTGGTTGAGAGAGACAAGTCAGCACACACGAGGACATACTTATTCTAATAAATATATCCTATTTACTGGGTTATATTTATTCTAATATGTCCTATTTATTCTAATAAATATGTCCTAGTGTTGACCCACGTGTCTTTCTAAAACAATATTATAACACAGACACGTTACAAGGAATAAGCATTAACTTCAGTTCTCATACAACTTGAGGACAAGTACTGTACTCGACTCGAGATAAATAAAGCAACTAGGGATTGCTTGTTCATCTCAATGTAAGTGAGGATCAACAGCCTTGCAAGTGGTATGTGAATGTAGCCTTTGGTATTTATAATGTTAACGTGATGACAAAATAGCAATCTTGAACACAGTGCTTAGCAGCGTCCATCTCTCATGATCAGAGATTACGACGACTCTACAGTTTTCACGAGCGTCCATCATAGTGCTCAGAGAGGACAACAGAGCAGTGCTCACGACCCCCACATCATCAGAGAGGACAACTGTGTTCAGGAGCATCTATCTATCGTGATCAGAGGACAACTGTGCTCAGGAGCATCCATCTCTAGTGATCAGAGAAGACAACCGTACTCAGGAGCATCCATCTCTAGTGATCAGAGAAGACAACCGTACTCAGGAGCATCCATCTCTAGTGATCAGAGAAGACAACCGTACTCAGGAGCATCCATCTCTAGTGATCAGAGAAGACAACCGTACTCAGGAGCATCCATCTCTAGTGATCAGAGAAGACAACCGTACTCAGGAGCATCCATCTCTAGTGATCAGAGAAAATGTGGACGGGGAACTAACTTCATCCACAACCTTTTTCTTGAAATTATAACAAATACAAGATTTGAGAAAAAGTTCTGTTACTGGTGTGGTTCGTTAAATTAACATTAGCTAATCTATATAGACAACTGACGTCTATAATTGGCAGTAATTACATATGTTTACATTATGAGTAATGAAAAACGTGGACAAACTTAATGACAAATACATACACAGGAAGCAATCACACTTAGCATGGGACACGAAAACAACGATCATAATTCAGTAATTCACTATTTCCTTGGTATAGAATATTGTTACTTGAGTCACGGAAAACTGATTCGTATAGCCTTTTATTTGGGATTTGTTATAAATTAGTCATGTTTATGTAATTCCTGTTGAAGAAAGGACACAGATGCAGAGTTTTCACTGTGAAACTTCACCACAACGAAAGTTTTCTCTGGATCTTTGCCTTTTCTTCAGTTAAGTTGCCAATATGCTTCTGTGTTCAGTATATGTGAAACCTGTTAAATATCCTCATGGTCATATATATAACAAAAGTAGGAAAGAAATAGATTACGACATAGGAATCTACATAGGATCCGATCACATTCGAGCTGAAACCTTATAAACAGGATCATCTTTCGTAAGGTTTAAATTCATCAAACATACATAAAAACAGAGCACAGCCCAAAGAATCAGACACACATGTAACATCTGGGTATCTTTATTTGTAGACGTTTCGCCATCCCGTGGCTTTATTAATACAAGGATATACTGTGATGTATAAATATACATTCTTCACACACACACACACACACACACACACACACACACACACATATATATATATATACAAAAGATGAGTACCATGAAGAGCACCGTAGTCTTGAAGACTACGGTGCTTTCACCAGTTCTAAGCCTGAGGGACTCATTACCTCATCTTTCTCATATAATTCTACATTCTTCACATTATGCCCTTGTATTGATAAAGCCACTGGATGGCGAAACATCTATAAATAAAGATACCCGTATGTTACACATGTTGCTAATTCTTCATCTTGTCAGTATTGTACACCTTTTATGTACACAGCACAACCTAAACTAAACAACACTGAACTACTCTGCAAGCCGTTAACCTCCTCAACTCGCAAAACATCTTGACAAACGATCGCGTGACTCTTCTGCTTAAGTAAATTTGCAACTTATTTTTTAATGCATATACACTGTATATAAATATCATTTCGTATATTACACTGCACCAGAGTATCACAGAACTCACCTTAAACTCGTCAACAACTATCATATCTCGCTAACCTGACTGGGACCAGGATATTACTTACTAGTGTGATAGGAACAAATATGCTAGTCGTAAATTACATCAATGCATATACCTAATTCGTTTATCACTAGAAACACTTGAAAAAAAGGCATTAATACTCACAAAATGTACAACAGGGACGAGTTGGAGTGCGTCTACCTTAGTAACAGTGCTAGACTGACAGTGCAACAATACAAGAGTTGTAAAGGTTGATGGTATGGGAATGACTACAAGATGCGGCTTATAAAGACATAAGCAGTAATTGGAAACTTGATAAACCTTGGTGTGCAGACGAAGTTTTGTCTTTTATAAAGTTTATAATTGTGTCTTAATCATCTACAGTGCAAGAGTTCAGCTGTAGTAGCTGAAGATTTAGAAGTAATGAGAATAAAGCAACAACAACAAGACAGAACTTTGTTTGAACTGCGGAGTTTAGATTTAGTAAGCGAGAGTTTCGTTGTGGTGTGATTTAATTACTTCTGAACATTTAGTATGAACCTTGGTAATTGATACCTTCAAGTGGGTTAACAATGAACGTCAGCAAACATTGGGACGCAATGAACGTTTCAGTACCGAGATGGCCTAAACATTTTAGAAGTAAACAAGGTCCCAGGACCGAAATGTTTTCTAACAACTTAAGAATCGAGGAACACTGCAGCAGGTCTACTGGCCCATACTAGGCAGGTCTTTCTCAAAACCAAATGTTCCCACCCTCCTAATTGTCTAACCTTTTTCCCCAAAGCCTCACAAAAATTTTCTTCAATATTTCAGGTACTAATCAACCCCAGTCCTTCCCACTCTTGTATTTGTCTAATCTCTTTTAGAAGCTACACAAGTATTTGCAAGCATTGTCTTGCTAAACCTTTCAAGACAGGAGTCAGGCTGGATGGCCGTAGGGTTTCCAAGGAGTCAAGAAGGGGCTTTTGATCGAAGTCATTGGAGTTTCCCCTCTTTTTCTAGGATAAAACCTGATTACGTCACATTCCGTATGACCTCTACATCCTGGACGTTGAATCCTCATTAGTTGTGAGAGTTTTTCTCATGCGTTTTGAGGTTAAAAGCTATCTTAATGCGCTCACCCATCATTTACTCTAGCATCACTTATATCACTTGCATCCAATTTAAAAACCAAAAATAATGTCAGCGCCTCAACGTTCAGACCTAAACTTAATAATTTGATGATCTTGAGATTAGTCAGCCTAAAACTTTGAAGCCTGATAAAGTATGGATCATTAAGTTCGTGATTCATGTGTGCTTTAATAATACGAATACTTTTAATCTTTATAACAGTGACTAAATTATTATTATTATTATAATCAAAAAAGAAGCGCTAAGCCACAAGGGCTATACAGTACAGTGACTAAAGTAAACTTTATTTATACGCACTGAGACATTCACCTCTCGCTCTATTTATGCTTCGTTGTACATATACACATCGCTATATATAAACCCTAGCGTCGTGACCTTTTAATTATGTCTTTTTTTGAGGGGAATACAGTCATGACAAGTCGTTGTATGTCCTGTAGTTTCATGTTATCAGAAGTTACTGATGTATTTACATATTCGTTCATAAAATATTCTTTTAAATTAGTAATGTGGTAAAAAAATAAAAACCTATGATAGTATTTCAAAATAATGTTGTAATTACACCAACGTCAGGGTTTGACACCAAAAGGAAAAGATTTCTTCATTTTACATCAACCATTATAAAATTCCCCCTACCTGTCAAGTCTCCTCGGTTCCTTCTATCATCTAATACCATCCAGTTCATTTACTTTTAGTTTCTTCTGATAGCTAATTTTCTTTATCTGCATCGTTTCCAGTTTATTAACACGCTTTACCAGGCGTGGGTTCCAAGCTGGTGCTCCTTACTCCAAGATGGGCCTGGAATACCTTTATGTTGCAAATAGGGTCTTAAATGATATCAAGATTCTTTAAAGCTAATCTTAGATTAATTAAAACGCACATTCAATGCACGAGTTATATGGATGACGTGCTCCTCTGGCGGCATGTTCAGTAATTTAGTCAGCTTGATGTTCTCCTTCAGCGATGCTTGCAGCCTCTATACCCAGAGTCCTTACTTAATTTCCGGTCTTCTTTCTCCGCTAATAATATACCAGAAATGGTGCCGATCTCACTACCGATCTTCGTGAAACCTTACTTGTCACACTTCTCCATTCTGATCCCTAATAATTAATCAACATCGACTATCTATTCTACTTTACGTATTTTTTTTATCCATTTTGGCGTCAGTCTTACCTTTCCCTCTCTAATTCTTCAGCAGTGACATATGTATTCTTGCAGTTAAAGATCTACGATTCACCTTCACCATCCCTCTCTTTCTTCACTTCCGTCACCTTGTCATAGAACTCCAGCAGTCTCGAGACTCGTGCTAGTTCATGCTTTAATCCGGATTATCCAGTTTTGTTTTTCTGGTTATCTTCTTAATTACTTTACCTAAATGTTATTATTCATCTGTCTTCTTCGTAAAGTATTAGGACTGTGTGCTCTTTCGTATCTGCCAACTGACAAGCTTCCTTCGACTCGTAGATTTTAGCTAGTGAATACCTCCTTGAGAACCTATTGTTAAGTTTCATTGCCTTTGAGGTATCCGGTTCACTCAGTAGCTTCTTCATCTTATGTGGATCGTCTCTAATACCCGCTGATGCATCTTTGATTCTTGTCTTGTCACCGAGTCGTACGAGGCTCCTTAAATCGTTTGTTTCGTTTCTCAGAAATTTACAGTTTGAGAGCTATTGTCGTTCCTCTTTTAGTCTTAAAACCTGGTCTTTTGTGGTCGTTTGACTTCTGATGTGACTGTAAGAGCTTAGTTTCTGAATCTTGTACATATATATGAAATTATAAAATTAATATAAGTTGTGATATATGTAGCGAATGTATGACACTGCCCATACTGTACTGGAGTTTACCTGGAGGATTTCAGGGGTCAACGCCCCCGCGGCCCGGTCTGAGACCAGGCCTCATGGTGGATCAGGGTCTGATCAACCAGACTGTTACTGCCGGCTTCACGCAAACTGACGTACGAGCCACATCCCGGTTTGTCAGGTACTGACTTTAGGTGCTTGTCCAGTGCCGTCTTGAAGACAGCCAGGGGTCTATTGGTAATCCCCGTTATGTATGCTGGGAGGCAGTTGAACAGTCTTGGGCCCAGGACACTTATTGTGTTATCTCTCAGTGTACTCGTGGCGCCCCTGCTTTTCATCGGGGTAATGTTGCATCTCCTGCCGAGTCGTTTCTGTTTTGTTCCCCCACATAAACTTGTATCTGGATTAAACTCCAGCAACAACTTATTAGATTACATTTGCAGAGTATGTAGTGCGTCCTGGAGTGTCTGCTGGTCTTGACCTTCTCATCAGTTTCACATCAACAGTAATGAGGAAAAAACATAGCACTTAATAGCTTCTTCTGGAAGGTCATTTATGCATATTAAGAACAACTGTGGGACCTCACTCACTGCTCTCTCACTGTCGCGTGTTGTTAGTCTCCATATTTTGTTTTTCAGGTACTTCCTGATCCACTGGAGAGAGAGAGAGAGAGAGAGAGAGAGAGAGAGAGAGAGAGAGAGAGAGAGAGAGAAAGAGAGAAAGAGAGAAAGAGAGAGAGAGAAAGAGAGAGAGGTTACAAAGTTGACTATTAGCTCCTGGACTCGCTTCTCTGCTGACTGCTACTTAATACTATCCTGGCCTAATAGCTATCCTTCGTGTGTATATCCTGCCTCTACCCCGTCACTGTCCATATTATTCCACTTACTGACCACACTAACTCGCCCACATGTGGTTGCAAGGGTCGAGTCTTGGGTCCTAGAACTGCTGTAAATCATGTGACGTACATTTGTTAAGTCAACTATAGAGCCTAAAAAGCCACATAAGGATTGTGTAGTTCTCACAAAATATTTAACAGTATATTAATATAAATTTAACGGCATATTGACGTATTTTAAATCATAAAATAATCTAATATTGAGATCATTATTAAGTCACATTTATACCTAGTGCTTTTCAATAATTTTATTAAACTGAGAAAATTATATTTGTATGACTGGCATACTGTTGTGGTTCGTGTATGACTGGCATGCTGTTGTGGTTCGTGTATGACTGGCATGCTGTTGTGGTTCGTGTATGACTGGCATGCTGTTGTGGTTCGTGTATGACTGGCATGCTGTTGTGGTTCGTGTATGACTGGCATGCTGTTGTGGTTCGTGTATGACTGGCATACTGTTGTGGTTCGTGTATGACTGGCATACTGTTGTGGTTCGTGTATGACTGGCATACTGTTGTGGTTCGTGTATGACTGGCATACTGTTGTGGTTCGTGTATGACTGGCATACTGTTGTGGTTCGTGTATGACTGGCATACTGTTGTGGTTCGTGTATGACTGGCATACTGTTGTGGTTCGTGTATGACTGGCATACTGTTGTGGTTCGTGTATGACTGGCATACTGTTGTGGTTCGTGTATGACTGGCATACTGTTGTGGTTCGTGTATGACTGGCATACTGTTGTGGTTCGTGTATGACTGGCATACTGTTGTGGTTCGTGTATGACTGGCATACTGTTGTGGTTCGTGTATGACTGGCATACTGTTGTGGTTCGTGTATGACTGGCATACTGTTGTGGTTCGTGTATGACTGGCATACTGTTGTGGTTCGTGTATGACTGGCATACTGTTGTGGTTCGTGTATGACTGGCATACTGTTGTGGTTCGTGTATGACTGGCATACTGTTGTGGTTCGTGTATGACTGGCATACTGTTGTGGTTCGTGTATGACTGGCATACTGTTGTGGTTCGTGTATGACTGGCATACTGTTGTGGTTCGTGTATGACTGGCATACTGTTGTGGTTCGTGTATGACTGGCATACTGTTGTGGTTCGTGTATGACTGGCATACTGTTGTGGTTCGTGTATGACTGGCATACTGTTGTGGTTCGTGTATGACTGGCATACTGTTGTGGTTCGTGTATGACTGGCATACTGTTGTGGTTCGTGTATGACTGGCATACTGTTGTGGTTCGTGTATGACTGGCATACTGTTGTGGTTCGTGTATGACTGGCATACTGTTGTGGTTCGTGTATGACTGGCATACTGTTGTGGTTCGTGTATGACTGGCATACTGTTGTGGTTCATGTATGACTGGCATACTGTTGTGGTTCATGTATGACTGGCATACTGTTGTGGTTCATGTATGACTGGCATACTGTTGTGGTTCATGTATGACTGGCATACTGTTGTGGTTCATGTATGACTGGCATACTGTTGTGGTTCATGTATGACTGGCATACTGTTGTGGTTCATGTATGACTGGCATACTGTTGTGGTTCATGTATGACTGGCATACTGTTGTGGTTCATGTATGACTGGCATACTGTTGTGGTTCATGTATGACTGGCATACTGTTGTGGTTCATGTATGACTGGCATACTGTTGTGGTTCGTGTATGACTGGCATACTGTTGTGGTTCATGTATGACTGGCATACTGTTGTAGTGTCTTCCTTACTTGTAATAATAAGCTTTCATTAACATTTATGGGGAGGCGTGTTAATTCTTAGCAATCATACACAGCGCATTAAGTTGTAATATATTTAAAATCTGAGAGGCTATAGAAGAGCTTCGTCTCTTTCACATCCGGTAATTTGGCGTAGCATATTTCGCGAGTTCTAACACACTCAGATATAACACTAACTTCTTAACTCTCATGGTTATTACGAAGAGCAATGTATGTTATATATACATATGTTATATATACATATGTTTCCTCTCTCGTAATATCTTTATTTCTACAAGTACATGTACAAGGTATACAGACCACAGATGACATCACTGACATAGTATGTAGAAAACCGCTTGTTATGCTGAGCATTCCGGGAAAATTAGGTCAGTTTTGTCCCAGGATGCGACCCACACGAACACAGACAACCGGTGTCTTATTTAGAAACGTCATGATGGTTTCAGCCGTACCGGGGATCGACTCCCAGACCTCAGTGTGAGAGTTGAGCGCTCTAGCATTCGAGCTATATATTTATATGTCGTGCCGAATAGGCAGAACTTGCGATCTTAGCTTAAATAGCAACGCTCATCTTGCCATATAGGACAAGCGAAAATTTGTGTATGCAATAATTTCGCCAAAATCATTCTGAACCTAACGAAAAAAATATATTTCATTGTTTGTTTAGTATTAAATTACTGTAAACAAATCTAAAATATATTTAGTTGGGTTAGGCTAAAATAAATTGTTCTTGTTATAATAAGGTTAGGTGAGTTTTCTAAGATTCTTTTGTTGCAAAATTAAATTTTTTTCCATTAACATTAATGAAAAAAAATATCTTTAAACGTATAAGAGAAAATTTTAGAAAGGACTTAATTTTAAACGAGTTCTTGCTAATTGACCAGTTTTACATATTCGGCACGACATTTATGTATATATATATATATATATATATATATATATATATATATATATATATATATATATATATATTACAATCATAGGAAAGCATTCAACTTGTAGGGGTCATACATCTGGATTAAGGAATGGGAGGGTAGTTTCAATTCCTCGGATCAAGAGCTTTTCACTGGCATTAAAGGAAACCACCTCGAAATATCGAATACACGATCCTGTGTGTGGATGCTGACGTTCGGTGTATTTTCACAACTATTATAATACATTTTACTACACAGCTCTTATAAGACTCTCCCTAGTTATGGTTATGTGAAGGGCTAAACCCGTGTGGGTCATCGCAAAGGGCCTGGAGGCTCGATCTGTCCTCAGTAATAATGTTGGTAGAATTACCGACAGTATGTTAGGTAAAAAGACACAAGTCCAACTAATGTGACATTTTAAAGTGGCAACGTTTCGCTCGCAAGGAGCGAAACGACTTGACAAAGCTCCTAGAGAGTGAAACGTTGCCACAATAAAATGTCACATTAGTTGCACTTGTGTCCTTGTACCTAACAGATTACAGTAGCGGCTTGGCCATAACTACGCTCTCTAACGCTAGGCTCCCTGGTGGCGTTTAAGGCGCTCTCTAACGCTAGGCTCTCTGGTGGTGGTTGAGGCGCACCATAACTGCGTTCTCTAACGTTAGGCTCCCTGGTGGCGTCTGAGGCGCACTCTAACGCTAGGCTCTCTAGTGGCGTTTGAGGAGCACCGTGCATGCGCTCTCTAACGCCAGGTTCCCTGGTGGCGTCTGTAAAGCACCGTAACTGCGCTCTTGAACACGTCTGGCAGCAGTGTTATGATGATAACATTATCGGGGAAGTGTTAAATTTATAGGAGTTATATAGAGTGAGAAATGGGAGGTAATCAAGGTCGATCCAAGGGAAGAGTTATAATTCTTTGGATCAAAAGCTCTTCATCAACATCAACGGATGGAACTCTGATGGGATTTGGTGGGTGATGGGATTTGGAGGGTGATGGGATTTGGAGGGTGATGGGATTTGGAGGGTGATGGGATTTGGAGGGTGATGGGAAATGTGATTTGATGGAAATAAGTCACCTTCTTTGATGTTTCTGGGTTATCCTGGGTAATTTACACTATGCATGATAATTATCGTATTTACGTGTAACTATGCTGAAAATAAGCTAAGCGTTCATGTGCTGTGATGGACCCGTCGCTGGTCTTTCCCGCCGCCTCAGCAAGTGGCCCATGGGGAAAATAAAAAAAAAAAATTTTTAATCCTCTGGAAATGTTCTGAAAGCTTAATTAATTTCCATTTCACTTCTTTTGGCTTATTCTAGACGAACATCGCTCTAGTAATAGCTGTTTGATAGGAGCGGAGGCAAGTGGGTTTTATGATTTGACATGCTGTTGGAGTCTGAGCAAGGTTAAGATTTACGAAGGGATTCGGGGAAACTGGTTAGCCGGACTCGAGTCCTGGAGGCAGGGAGTACAGTGCCTGCACTCTGAAGGAGGGGTGGGCTATGCTGTAGTTCGGAGGTTCATCTGAACTGTGATGTCAGCACGCGTGGCAAGACAGTCATTAAATAAATGACGGTGAAAATTTCTTCTTTTTGGGTCACCCTAAGTACATGGGAGAGCGCCGGAATTTTGAAAACAAATAAATAACAATTTTGGGGAACTCTTTCTTACTCTTATGAGAGAAAGAATATTCATTTGTGGTTGCAGGGATGAATCATAGTTCCTGACCCCGCCTCTTAACTGGTCGTTACTAGTTCCACTCCCTGCTTCAAGAGTTTTATCATATCTCTTCTTAAAGCTTTGTATGGATCCTTCCTCCACTACATGGCTCTCCAGATTGTTCCACTTCCTGACAACTCTATGACCGAAAAAATATTTCCTATATCCCTGTGACTCATCTGAGTCACTGTGACCCCTTGTCGCTCTGTCACATCTCTGAAACGTCCCGTCTTTATCCACCATGTCAATTCCTCTCAGTATTTTATATGTTGTTATCATGTCCTCCCTATCCCTCCTGTCCTCCAGTGTTGTCAGGGCGTGTACTCACCTAATTGTGGTTGCAGGGGTCGAGACTCAGCTCCTGGCCCCGCCTCTTCACTGATCGCTACTGGATCCTCTCTCTCTCTCTCTGCTTCCTGAGCTTTGTCGTACCTCTTCTTAAAACTATGTATGGTTCCTGCCTCCACTACTTCACTTGCTAGGCTATTCCACTTGCTGACAACACTATGACTGAAGAAATACTTCCTAACGTCCCTGTGACTCGTCTGAGTCTTCAGCTCCAAGTTGTGACCTTGTCCCTGTGTCCCCTCTCTGGAACATCCTATCTCTGTCCACCTTGTCTATTCCCCGCAGTATCTTGTATGTCGTTATCATGTCTCCCCTGACCCTTCTGTCCCCCAGTGTCGTCAGTCCGATTTCCCTTGACCTTTCCTCGTACGACATTCCCTTGAGCTCTGGGACTAGCCTTGTTGCAAACCTTTGTACTTTCTCAAACTTCTTGATGTGCTTGACCAGGTGGGGGTTCCAGACTGGTGCTGCATACTCCAGTATGGGCCTAAATACACAGTGTACAGTGTCTTGAACGATTCCTTATTAAGGTATCGGAACGCTATTCTCAGGTTTAAGAACATAAGAACATAAGAAAGGAGGAACACTGCAGCAGGCCTGTTGGCCCATACTAGGCAGGTCCTTTACAATTCATCCCACTAACAAACATTTGACCAACCCAATTTTCAATGCCACCCAAGAAACAAGCTCCGATGTGCAAGTCCCTCTCAAATCCAACCCCTCCCACTCATGTACTTATCCAACCTAAATTTGAAACTACCCAAAGTCCTAGCCTCAATAACCCAACTAGGTAGACTGTTCCACTCATCAACTACCCTATTTCCAAACCAATACTTTCCTATGTCCTTTCTAAATCTAAACTTTTCTAATTTAAATCCATTACTGCGGGTTCTCTCTTGGAGAGATATCCTCAAGACCTTGTTAATATCCCCTTTATTAATACCTATCTTCCACTTATACACTTCGATCAGGTCTCCCCTCATTCTTCGTCTAACAAGTGAATGTAACTTAAGAGTCTTCAATCTTTCTTCATAAGGAAGATTTCTAATGCTATGTATTAATTTAGTCATCCTACGCTGAATGTTTTCTAACGAATTTATGTCCATTCTGTAATATGGAGACCAGAATTGAGCTGCATAATCTAGGTGAGGCCTTACTAATGATGTATAAAGCTGCAGTATGACCTCTGGACTTCTGTTGCCTACACTTCAAATGTTTTTCATATACAATCCCAGTAATCTATTTGCCTTATTACGTACGCTTAGGCATTGCTGTCTTGGTTTAAGGTTGCTGCTTACCATAACCCCCAAGTCCTTTTCGCAATCTGTATGGCTAAGTTCTACATTATTTAACTTATAAGTGCTAGGGTTATGGACACTCCCGAGCTTCAGAACCTTGCATTTATCTACATTGAACTGCATCTGCCACTTTTCTGACCAAGAGTTTGTCTAAATCCTCCTGAAGTTCCCTAACATCTACGTTTGAATCAATTATCCTACCTATCTTCGTGTCATCGGCGAATTTGCTCATATCACTAGTAATTCCTTCATCAAGATCATTGATATATATTATAAACAACAACGGGCCCAAGACTGATCCTTGTGGAACACCACTTGTTACTGATCCCCACTCGGATTTAACCCCATTTATGGACGCTCTCTGCTTCCTGTCTGTGAGCCATGATTCGATCCACGAGAGCACCCTTCCCCCAATGCCATGAGCTGCTACTTTCTTCAACAATCTCTGGTGCGGAACTATCAAATGCCTTACTAAAATCTAAGTAAACAATATCAAATTCTTTATCGTGGTCAACAGCCTCAAAAGCTTTACTGAAAAAAGTTAATAAATTAGTTAGACAAGACCGGCCTCTTGTGAATCCATGCTGAGTATCCTTAATCAAGCTATGCTTATCGAGATGGCTTCTTATAATCTCAGCAATAATTGACTAGTAATTTGCCTACAATTGAGGTCAGGCTTATTGGGCTGTAACGACTTGTCCCGTTTTAAAAATAGGAATTACATTAGCCATCTTCCACATATCAGACACTACACCTGTTTGAAGAGATAAATTAAAAATATTAGTTAATGGTTCAGAGTTCCATTTTGCATTCCTTAAGAACCCTTGAAAAAACCTCATCAGGACCCGGTGACTTATTTTGCTTCAGTCTGTCTATGTGCTTCACAACCATTTCACTAGTGACTGTGATGTTACATAATTTATCTTCTTCTGATCCACTATAAAAATTAATTACCGGAATATTATTAGTGTCTTCCTGTGTAAAAACCGAGAGAAAATAATTATTTAAAATCGAGCACATTTCATTCTCTTTGTCAGTAAGATGCCCATAGTTATTTTTAAGGGGACCTATCTTATCTCTGACTTTTGTTCTATAGACCTGGAAAAAACTTTTTGGGTTAGTTTTAGAATCCCTAGCAACTTTAATTTCATAGTCCCTTTTAGCTTTTCTTATCCCCTTTTTAATGTCCCTCTTAATGTCAATATACTGATTCATAAGATGACCCTCGCCTCTTTTGATACGCCTATAAATTCCTTTCTTATGCCCTAGTCGATATTTCAGCCTATTATTCATCCATTTTGGGTCATTTCTATTTGATCTAATTTCCTTATAAGGGATAAACGTTCTTTGAGCAGCATGTATTGTGTTCAGAAAACTGTCATATTGGTAGCTCTCTTTGTTATTATTATTATTATAATAAAAAAAGAAGCGCTAAGCCACAAGGACTATACAGCGCTGCAGGGCAGGAAGGAAGCGAGGGCATCAGGTGGCAAAAGGGAGATGGATGAGTAATAGGTTACAGATAACAGCGGGGTAGTGGATGGTGAAAGGGTAAAGGGCAGCAAGAGACTGAACTAGAAAGGGCTGAGGGGAGTGCGAAAAGTATCATCAGAGTTTGTGGAGTAAATCAGTCGTTGTCAAGAAGTCAATGAGAGAGTCAGGATTAAAGGAGGGTCCATCAGCAAGAAGGGAAGGTAAAGAGAGAGTAGTAGAACGAAGACGACGTTGGAGGTAAATTCTGCGTGCTCGTTGATAGAGAGGGCAGTCTAACAGAATGTGGCTAATCGATACTGGAACTTGACACTGCTCACAGAGAGGAACAGGGTGCCTCTCCATGAGATACCCATGAGTAAGACGAGTGTGGCCAATGCGAAGGCGGGAGAGAGTGGTCTCCCAACCTCGGCACTGATGACAAGAAGACGGCCAGTAACCTATGCTCGGTTTAATAGAATGAAGTTTGTTACCGAGCAGAGTTGACCAACGTTGTTGCCAACGGGTGCGAAGGTGGGTAGCTATTGCAGCAAAATAGTCCAGAAATGGAACACCTCGATAGGAAATTGGTAGGTCATGTACTGCTGACCGCGCAGCAGTGTCTGCCTGTTCATTGCCCTGTACGTCGACATGACCAGGGACCCAACAAAAAACAATATCTTTATGTTTGGTAGAGATACGGCGTAGCCAAAGTTGGATACGGAGAACTAGGGGATGAGATGTATCAAATTTTCGTATAGCCTGTAGAGCACTAAGGGAGTCTGAGACTACTACAAATGATGACACAGGCATAGATGCGATACGAATAAGTGCTGCAAGAATGGCATACAGTTCAGCCGTAAAAATGCTAGCTGAAGATAGTAAATGCCCCCGTACGACGCTGTCCGGAAACACTGCTGCGAATCCGACGCCGTCTGAAGACTTAGAGCCATCTGTGTACACAGCGGTGGCATGAGAATGGGAGTGGAAGTGATCAAGAAAAAGAGAGCGGGAAGCCACCGTAGGCAGTTGAGCTTTCGAGCAAGGGAGTGAGAAAGAACAGACCCGAACAGCTGGAACTTCCCAGGGGGGTAGGGAAAAGTGAGATGCTACATGAACATATAAAGGTGGTAACTGAAGGGAAGACGAGTGAATGTAGGCGAAGAGAAAAGGGATGGAGCAAACAGGGGCGGCGAACGAATAAAGAATGTCTACTAATATCGGTGACCATTCTATAAATGGAAGGATTGTGTAGATCGTGAGAGCGTACATAGTAGCGAAGGCAATGGGCATCACGGCGATCAGACAAGGATGGAACATTTGCTTCTGTATAGAGGCTCTCAACAGGGGAAGAGCGAAAAGCACCAAGGCACAAACGTAAGCCTTGGTGATGGATAGAGTTAAGGCTAGAGAGAGTAGCAGGAGAGGCCGCGGAATAAATCTGGTCACCATAATCGAGTTTCGATAAAACGAGGGCTGAATGTAGGCGAAGCAGAGTTCGACGATCAGCTCCCCAGGAAAGATGAGCAAGGGTTTTAAGAAGGTTTAGCCGGCTGTGACAAGTTGCCTTCAGAGAGGTAATGTGAGGTTTCCAGGATAACCGACGGTCAAAGAGAAGGCCTAGAAACCTGACTATCACGTTCGGGGATACGGGAGCCATAGATATACAAAGGATGATCGGAGATAACAGAGCGTCTAGTGAAAGTAATTTGGTGAGTTTTGGTACTTGAAAATTTAAACCCATGTGTGGTGGCCCAAGTGGAAACACGGTCGACCGCATGCTGGAGAGAAACTGCAATAAGGTGACAGTCAGAGCCTGCACAAGCAATAGCGAAGTCATCAACAGAGTGATGACCAAATATTGGGTGGAAGAACAGAGGCCAAATCATTTATAGCAAGGAGAAAAAGTGTTGTGCTTAGAACACATCCCTGAGGGACACCTTCAGCTTGGACGAAGTCCGGGGAAAGAACATTATTGACTCGAACACGGAAATGTCTGTCAGTTAAAAAGTTCTTAAGGAAGGATGGTAGATTGCCTCGGAGGCCTAAGGAATGGGCCTGGGCCAAAATATTATACCTCCAAGTTGTGTCATATGCCTTTTCAAGGTCAAAAAATATGGCAATAACTGAGTGATTATTCGCAAAGGCATTACGAACATACGTATCCAAGCGTAGTAAGGGGTCTATGGTAGAACGACCCTTACGAAAGCCATATTGACTAGCGGAGAGACTGTTGCGAGTCTCTAAATACCACATTAAACGTCGATTTACGAGGCGTTCCATCACTTTGCAAACTGCACTAGTAAGAGCGATGGGGCGATAGTGGGAGGCATCATGTCCTGTAGTACCCGGTTTGCGGAAAGGGAGAACAATGGCAGATTTCCATAGCTGGGGAAGAACTCCTTGTGCCCAAATAAGATTGAAGAGGTGTAAGAGGACTACAAGGGCTGACCGATGTAAATGTTGTAACATACGAATATGAATGTCATCAGGCCCAGCTGCCGATGATCGGCAAGCTGAGAGCGTTGCCTCCAGTTCTTGAAGTGTAAAAGGCACATTATACTGTTCTTCTCTGAGAGAAGAAAAGTCCAAGGGTACTAACTCTCTGGCAGACTTTGAGGAAAGAAACGAGGGGCATAGATGGAGCCCTCGGGAAATACGGACCAGATGTGTGCCAAGTTCAATGGCAACGTCGAGAGGGTTTGCTATATCAACACCAGTGACCCGTAGAACAGGAGCCGGGTCAGGAGAGTATTTACCACTCAATTTCCTCACTTTTTTCCAGACTGCACTCATAGAAGAAGCAGAGGTGATGGTGGAAACAGTCTCGCCAACAAGTGCGTTTAGCTTCACGGATGACACGGCGAGCGATCGCACGCTTCTGCTTAAAATCAACAAGTCTCTCAGCGGTTCTATTGTACCGGTACCTGCCCCATGCAGCACGTTTCAAACGTACTGCACGAGCACAAGCAGGAGACCACCAAGGCATGCACTTCTGAGAATGCTTGCCTGAGGTTTGGGGTATAGAATGAGAAGCTGCGGTATAAACTGATGTCGAGAAGATGTGTAGGAGCTCATCAATGGAGGATGAAGAAGGAACCTCACTAAAAGCAGTGAGGTGTGAGTAAAGATCCCAATTTGCCCGATCAAATTGCCAGCGAGGGCTACGGAAAGGTGGTGAAGAGGAAGGAGAAGTAAGAATGATCGGAAAATGATCGCTGTCATGTAAGTCTGGTAGAACAGACCAGGTGAAGTCTAGTGCAGTGGAGGAAGAGCAGACTGATAGATCGATGCAAGAGAGAGTATGAGTACGAGGATCAAAATGGGTGGGAGTACCCGTATTTAAAACATGGAGGGGGTGAGAGGCGAGAAAAGCCTCCAACTGAATGCCACGCGAGTCACAATGAGACCCCCCCAGAGGAAATGGTGGGCATTAAAATCACCAAGTAACAGAAGTGGTGGTGGTAAGGATGAAACAAGAAAGGCAAAGTCTGGGATAGAAAATGCTCGAGAAGGAGAGAGATATAAAGAACATATTGTAAACCACTTATTCAAGTGGATACGGGCTGCAGTGTAATGCAGCGAGGTATGGACAAATAGTTGACAGTACGGAATATCATTGCGTAGAAGAAGGGCACTTTCATTAAAGGTCCCATCTGAGAAAGGATCCGAAGAATACAATAAATTATAGCCTGAGATAGGTTGGAAAACAGCCGAGTGTAATTTTGGTTCTTGTAAGCAAGCACCAACAGGGGAAAACCTGGAAAGCAACATCTGAAGCTCACCCCAATTACCCCTGAGGCCGCGGATATTCCACTGTAAATAGGCCATGATTGGCGATGAAGAAAATATCAGGAATCTGTAGGTAAAGGCACCTACGGACTAGAGGGGTTAGAAAAGTCAACGTGTGGTGGCATTGGAAGATGTTCAAGTAGCGAAGGAACGGAGCGTTGCGAAGAATGGGGTTGTGAAGATGGAGGAGAGGGAAGAGAAGGAACAGGAAGTGAATCAGTGTCCATTGAAGGTTTAGTCTCTGCAATATATTCTGAAATGGCTTCAAGTGTTTCTGAATTCAAAGATGTATGGGAGACCATATTGGAGATAGGAGGAGGAGGGTGAGTAAAGATTGGGACAGTAATGGACTGTACCAAAGTAGAGGGGGGGGGGAAAGTATAAGGGACTGGAGATGAAGTGTGGGGGGGGACAGAAGAGGCAGAAACCTGGGAGGTGGCAGAAGAGGGAGAAACTTGGGAGGGGACGGGGGTGGAAGGCATAGTACGAGGAGGAGGGTGAATCTCCACACTTGTAATAGAGCCAGAGAGAGGGGAAGAACTAGGTACAGAGACTGGAAAGGTAAAGTGTGGAGGTGGAAGAAGGGAAGGAAGGGGCAAAGAAGATTTGGGCAATGTGGATTTTTTGGACTTCTGAGTAGAGGGGCGATTGGTATTAGGTGTCGTACGAGGTCTTGTCGATACTGGGGCTTGTGAGGAAGGACGCGAAGATGTGAGAACAGACTGAGTTGTAGTCGGGACGTCAGAGCCAAGGACAGCAAAAGGATTAGATGCCGTAGTGGCTATGGGAGGGGTAACAACAGAGGAGGCTGCAGAAGATGGGACCCCAGAAGTGGGGGGACGTTTGGAAACACGAGAATAAGAAACATGGGGTAGTCTCCCTTGGAGGCGGAGATGAGTAACTGCCATAGCATAAGGGAGACCTTCTGCCTCTTTGAGGCAACGGATTTCACGTTCATTTAAGTAGACCTGGCAACGGCGGGAGTACGAAGGGTGAGCTTCATTACAATTAAGGCAAGATGGAGGTTGACTGCAAGATGTATTAGAATGGTCGTCGGCACCACAGACTGGGCATTCGGCCATAGATCTGCAATATTTCGCTGGGTGACCAAAACGCCAGCAATTTCTACATTGTTGCGGTGTAGGTATCACCTTTCGAACTTGTAACCGATGTCCCGCGACATATACAGAGGACGGGAGTTCTCGGCTGTCAAAAGTTAAACGAGCCACATTGCAAGGGTAACGTCTCCGCCCCCGGGCAGGAAGGACGTAAGTGTCTACTTTGAGGATTGGGAGATCCTGGAGTTCCAGCTGTTCAAAAATGTCATTGCCACATGACTGGAAATTCTGTTGGACTATGGTATGGGGCAGAATGACAGTACCACTACAAGAATTGAGAGAAAGATGTTTTTCAATAGTAATAGGAGTAGTATCGATATTCGAAAGGAGAGAAAGATCATGAGCTTGGGTAGCATTCTGGACAGTGACGATGCGCGTACCGCTCTTGAGAGCGTGAAATGAAATATCTCTGCCAACATGACGCAGGAGCGCTTTGCCAATACTATGGTCAGAAAGGTAGGCAGAAGAAGTTGGTCTTAAAGTAAAGAATTTAGTCCATTGTGTGGTCCAAAACTGAGCGTGGAGAGGGAGTGCTTGACGTGTCTGTCTTTTCCGAGTAGAATGGGAAGGTAACGAAGGAGCATCATCAGGAGATTGACGTTGGCGTTTAGGAGTAGGACCGGAGTTGGTCCGGCATGAAATGGGTGGGCGATTCGAAAATTGCCGTACCGTAGAGGGAGAAGCCGGAAGCATAGTCAAAGGAGAGCGGAGTTCAGACAAATCAAAGGAGTCAGTCGAAGCCCCGGTACCTGAAGCGGGTGAGGAAACAGCACCAGCAAGAGGTACAGGGGCATCAGGAGTGTCCGAAGAGTGGTCTAAACACAAGGCAGGGTCAGAATGGGGTGCGGTATCAAGAAGGGGCCCGGGGGTAGTGGTTTCATGGACTAGGGCTGCCATGGTTAGGTTACTCCTTTGCTTTTTGTTTTTAAGAAAAAAAAAGAAAGAAAAGAAAATAAAAATAAAAAAAAGAAAAAAAAAGGGGGGAGCGGGGAGGAATAGTTCCCAGGAGGAATGAAAGGGCCGGAAATCTCCCTCCGCGCCCAAGAGGACTCGACACCGCTAGTAGCGCAGATGCAGCATGGAACCCGTGCCATACCCTACCCTTCATGCCAGTAAACCAGCAATCCGGGATAGCAACCTCACATCTGCCGAGCTACCTCGGTGGACAAAAGAGAGGGCGGCCGGATATCCGCCACAAAGCATACCTCCTTCAGCCACCACCCCCGGAATCTGAAAGGTGGCTTCCAGAGATACACCCGTCGCCCAAAAGACACCCAAAGCTACTCCGGGATACCGGAGAGGGATCGGGACATCCCCAGGCAATCCAGATTCCACGGCAAACTACGCCACCACCAAGAACCTCAACGGAATGGGATGGACCCCGGTGTCCTTTCCCCTACCTAGGAACTAGCGTGCCTGTGGGAGAAATCACGAAGGCCAAAAAGAGGAAGGGCAAAAGGGAGGGGTGAGGAGGAGGAGGAGGAATGGAAAAAGGGGAGGATGGGGAGGATGGGATAGGGGAGGGGAGAATGGGGGGTAATTAGGTTCGGTCTGAGGAAGAAGACCGACAGGGCTAATTCCTCAGACCAAGAGCCTCTTCACCACGCCAAGGAGCCCCCCTTGAAGAGGATTAAAACCCTGAATGTGACATTCTGCAGGCATGTCCCGACTTTTTGAATTAAACCACGTCTCAGTAATGGCAAATACATCTATGTTACCTGCACTAGCAACTAGTCTCAACTCGTCCATCTTATTCCTAGCACTGCGACTATTTGTGTAATAAAAATTTAATGACCCTCCTCTCTCTTTACCCTTTCTGCTCCTTTCTGTTATTCCACTAAACCTATTACTGTCCTTGTCAATTAGTGCCACTGGCTTTCCAATATCCACCTCATTTTGCCTATTACTAGTTCTCCTAGTACTCATGTTACTAACCTGAGACTTCACAGTTTTCCCGCCAAAACCCATACCACTAACTATTCCTAGTTTAAAGACCTAACAGCTCCCTCCACTGCGTTGGCCAGTGCTCCCACCCCACACCTAGATAAGTGAACCCCATCCCTGGCATACATGTCATTTCTGCCATAGAAGAGGTCCCAGTTGTCAATGAATGTTACCGCATTTTCCTTACAGTATTTGTCCAGCCAGCAATTGACACCAATTGTTCTGGACAACCATTCATTTCCAACTCCTCTCCTTGGCAAAATGCCACATATGACAGGTTTCCCACCCTTCCTCCTAATTATCTCTATTGCTGACCTATACCTGCTAATCAGGTCCTCACTCCTACGTCTGCCAACATTGTTGCCTCCAGCACAGACAGATAATAGGATCGCTCCCATTACCTCTCATGATGTCATCCAGACGGCTAACAATATCTTTCATCCCAGCCCCAGGAAAAAACACTCTCTGTCTCCTACTCCTATCCTTCAAGCAGAATGCCCTATCCATGTACCTAATCTGGCTATCCCCAACAACAATGTTTTTACCTTCCTTGGCGTCGTCCGTCGTGATGCTCCGAGTAGTCGACTCACATTCGCCAGGTAGCATTACACCACTTGTAGAATTCGTCAAGACGTTCTCAATGGTCTTCGTTGGGGTTTCTAGGGATGTCTTACTCACGTCTGCCAATGCTTCTTTGGTGCTCGTTGTGGCATTCCCAGTAGAACACTCACATTCGTCAGGTAGCACCGAGAATGGGTTGGAAGTTTCCACGGTAGTCTTCTGGTTTCTCGTTGTTTCTGCCTCTCCAACCGTTTTCTTGATCTTCAGCTTGGTTCCATGTTGCCCGGCCACTGACCAAGCTCCCCTCTTAACCTGGGGACTCACAACAGAAGGATTACTATGAATCCTCTTGTTCTCCTCCGTTAATCGCCGTATCTCCATCTTAGCAACTCTGAGCTCTTCTCTCAGCTGCTGGTAAAGTTGCTCAAGAGAGGGCATCCTGGTACAGATTCACAGAGAGCAAACAAAACAGGTCTTCACAGAGCTAAGTACACGTCACCACTGAGCTAAGTACACGTCACCACTCGCTAAGTACACGTCACCACTTGCCAGGCCACTTTGCCAGGCGCCTGTATGCTGCAGCGGTTATTTGGTTGATGTGTGCCTCCGGTGATGTGCTCGGTGTGTGTGTGCGCTCACCTAGTTGAGGTTACAGGGGTCGAGTCGAAGCTCCTGGCCCCGCCTCTTCACTGGTCGCTACTAGGTCACTCTCCCTGAACAGTGAGCTTTATCATACCTCTGCTTAAAGCTATGTATGGATCCTGCCTCCACTACATCGCTTCCCAAACTATTCCACTTCCTGACTACTCTGTGGCTGAAGAAATACTTCCTAACATCCCTGTGATTCATCTGTGTCTTCAACTTCCAACTGTGTTCCATTGCTGCTGTGTCCCATCTCTGGAACATCCTGTCTTTGTTCACCTTGTCAATTCTTCTCAGTATTTTGTATGTCGTTATCATGTCCCCCCTATCTCTCCTGTCCTCCAGTGTCGTCATAAGAACATAAGAAAGAAGAAACACTGCAACAGGCCTACTTACCCATGCGGAGCAGGTCCATGTTCCCCCCCCCCGGATTAGACGAATGACCCACCCAGTCTGATCATCTCCACTCAAGGATGGAGCACTGCACCAGACCCAGCAGCACAAGCTAGTCAGGTCCAACTCCCACTCATGTATTTATCTAACCTATTTTTAAAACTACACAACGTTTTAGCCTGAATAACTGTACTCGGGAGTTTGTTTCACTCATCCACAACTCTATTACCAAACCAGTGCTTTCCTATATCCTTTCTGAATCTGAATTTTTCCAACTTGAAACCATTGCTGCGAGTCCTGTCTTGGCTGGAAATTTCCAGCACGCTATTTACATCCCCTTTATTTATTCCTGTTTTCCATTTATACACCTCGATCATATCCCCCTAATTCTACGTCTTTCGAGAGTGTAGATTCAGGGCCCTCAGTCTATCCTTATAGGGAAGATTTCTGATACATGGGATCATGAACGTTTTCCAGACCATTTATATCCATTCTGTAATACGGTGACCAGAACTGAGCAGCATAGTCTAAATGAGGCCTAACCAAGGATATATAGAGTTGAAGAACAACCTGAGGACTTCTATTATTTATACTTCTAGATATGAAGCCAAGAATTCTGTTAGCTTGAACATTAAAATGGTATAAAATACCGACAGGTTGTTAGGTAAGACACATATGCAACAGTTAGGTATCTTTATTATGAAACGTTTCGCCTACACAGTAGGCTTCTTCAGTCAAGTACAGAAAAGTTGATAGAAGCAGAAGATACTTGAAGACGATGTAATCAGTCCATCACCCTTAAAGTTTTGAGGTGGTCAGTCCCTCAGTCTGGAGAAGAGCATTCTCAGATTTGAGAGGGACCTGACCTCTCAACATCTGAGTTCTTACCTCTCCTAGTGGCCTACGTCTCACCTCTTGGCGCTATAAAAAGCTCCATCCTGTCACTTCTTCTCCATATTGTTTCATACTATGGAACAATGCTCTTCTCCAGACTGAGGGACTGACCACCTCAAAACTTTAAGGGTGATGGACTGATTACATCGTCTTCAAGTATCTTCTGCTTCTATCAACTTTTCTGTACTTGACTGAAGAAGCCTACTGTGTAGGCGAAACGTTTCATAATAAAGATACCTAACTGTTGCATATGTGTCTTACCTAACAACCTGTCGGTATTTTATACCATTTTAATGTTCATGTATATTGTGAACAAAGGTCCTAGTGCCGGTGATCCCTGTGGCACACCACTTACACTAAGTCCCCATTCTGATTTCTCTTCGTTTGTGCCTATCTGTCAGCTATGACTAGACCCCATGGAAATATAAACACACATGCAATATAATGTGATCCTTTATTGACAACGTTTCGCCCACACAGTGGACTCTTTCAAGTCACAAACAGATCTATCTGCGTGGAAGGTACGAGAGTATTTGTAGTCAGGTTGAGAATGCTACATGTGATGATCTACCGAGTGGGGTTATAGAGTCTAAAATCTTGGGTAGCTTGGAAGAGAGATTGGATAAGTATAAATGAATAGACCTTCTGTAGTGTTCCTCCATTCCTATGTTCTTATTTGGGATAGCAACATTTAATCAACTACAGAAACTCGAGACTTATCGCCACAGAAGACAACACTCAATACCGAAGAATCCTGGAATCATCACTTATCTTTATATCCGACAACTTCAACCAGAACAACGGCTTCTATAACATAGCTGAACCACTTGCCAAGAAACTTCTTCATCGCTATCCCACATAACATAGGAATGGAGGAACACTGCAGAAGGTCTATTCATATATACTTATCCAATCTCTCTTCCAAGCTACCCAAGATTTTAGACTCTAACCCCACTCGTTAGATCACATGTAGCATTCTCCACCTGACACAGCATTCTCAACCTGACTATAAAACTCTCGTACCTTCCACCCAGGTAGATCTGTTTGTGACTTGAAAAAGTCCACTGTGTGGGCGAAACGTTGTCAATAAAGGATCAGATTATATTGCATGTGTGTTTATATTTCCATCGTGTCGGTATTTTATGGTTGTTAAGACACATAGGCAACACTTAAGCAACTTTATTCCGAAACGTTTCGGTATTTTATACCATTTATTCCCATGACTAGACCCCGGGGAGAATTTGTCCTTCTGTATCACGTGCCGCTAATTTCTTCACGAGTCTCCCGAGTGGGAGCTTTTGTCTTGATCTACTTCCCCAAATCCACTATTAAAAAAATGTTAGTAAATTCGTAAGGCAAAACCACCTTTGCGAAACCGTGTGGAGATGTATTGAACAAATTTCATCTTCAATGGTGGCTCCGCATTGCATCCGCAATTACTGATCCGATCAACTTTTCCACAACTGGCCGTTTTTAGTTTGAAGCAAAGGAAATAAATGGTATAAAATACCGACACAATGGAAATATAAACACACATGCAGTATAATGCGATCCTTTATTGACTACGTTTCGCCCACACAGTGGGCTTTTTCAAGTCACAAACAGATGTTTGTGTTTATATTGCATATGTGTCTATATTTCCATTGAAGCAAAGGACCTATCTCCCGCCTTGTAAATGGGTATCACAATTATTTTCTAATTATCCGGTACAATACCCGAATATTATTCTGCCGGATGATCTAAAGAGACCAGATAATGCTGTCTGCCTCTTTTCTTTAGAGCTTTGACAACATCTCGTCGAGGAAGAGCGAAGTAGTTTCAGTCTATCAAGTTGTCTGAGGACATGTCATTAGTAACTTTGGTCTTGCATAATTTATTCTGATCTCTGGGATTTCATTTTCTGTAAAAACAAAGAGGAAATAAGTGTTAAAAGTTGTATATATTTCTGTCACTAACGGTAAGCTGACCCGAGTTATATTTAAGTAGGCCTAACTATCCCTTAATCTTATTCCTGTTGTTAGGTAAGACACATATGCAACAGTTAGGTATCTTTATTTCGAAACGTTTCGCCTACACAGTAGGCTTCTTCAGTCGAGTACAGAAAGGTTGATAGAAGCAGAATCTGAAAGAATCAGAATCTCCACGACTATGGTGCTGTTCGCACCTACTCCTAGGTTGAGGGACTGATTACCTCATCTTCTGTACATAGTTCTACTGTCTTCAAGTTATGTCCTAGAATTTGTATTGATAAAGCCACTGGATGGCGAAACGTCTACAATAAAGATACCCAGATGTTGCACAAGTGTCTTACTCTCATCTTGTCGGTATTATATACCATTCGTACACAACAGCGTATCCTGCCAATCTCATGATAATTCCTAATTAAGTTACCCATGACCATACTACTCAGGTAGTTCCTTAGACCCATATTTCCTGCAGCAAACAAGTTTTAGTATCATTATTAGGGTAATTCCATGATATATTGAAACTTGGTGATTTGTGGTCGCTTTCTCCAATCTCTTCATCAACTTCTCGATCATTTATCTGAGATTCCTTGATTATCAGAGCCAAGTCAAAGAGGTATTATCTCTAGTTGGTCTAGACAAAATATTTAAAAAAAAGTCTCTTGGAAATAGCCCATTTTCGTATCTTAATTATTATTATCAAAAAGAAGCGCTAAGCCACAAGGGCTATACAGCTTCGTATCCTAATGCCTTAGCAATTTGGTCCCAAAGAAGTTTACCGTGATCACCATCCACGTTTTGGGGTCTATAAATAACACTAAGATTAGGTTTTCATGCCATGCAAGAAACTGAAGCTCCGTCCTTCCACCTTCATAATGTTTGATACTACAATTTAAAATTTCTCTAACATACACAGCAATTCCGCCATTTTATGTAGACTCATTCAGCTGTGAAATAATTTATACCCCTGTATATGGCATTCAACAGACATGTCCCTCTCTGAGTCAACCAGGTTTTACTTATTACAATAATATCTACGATTCCTCGTCTTGCAATCGATTTTAGTTCGTTTATTTTATTTCCTGTGCACAGGCTATTAGTAAAGTAGATGCTGAGGAAGTTTTCGCCTTGCTTATTTCCTCTCTGTTTATAGACCAATTTCAATGTTTTTAACAGTTACCATTTTATAAGCTACCCTGCTTTATGAACATTGTCCTAATATTTCTGGGCAATTTTTGCTCTACCTGTTCCTAGTATCGCGGCCCCTTTGTTTCCCCTACACACTATCTCTGTCATCTATCAGCTTAAAAGTTTTCAGACAATTTAGTAATGGCTCCCTCGACTGAAAAGGTTAATGTTATCACCCATACACCAGAGAGATGCATTCCATCCATTAATCAATAATGAATGTGGTGCATCCATTACTGATAAATGGATGCACATCCATCCCGGTAAGCCAACGGAAGGCCTCGGCCAGATGACCCTAAGCTCCAGCTGCGGGTCATCATATAAACAAGACTCGCGTCAGGAAACACTTGTCCTGTTTCCTGACCTTGCATACACAGATTAAACAAATTATCCAAGTTGTCAATTAATGTTGTTCCAAGTTCCTTGCAGCGCTTGTTTAGCCAGTAATGTACACCAGTTGCCCTAGACATCTATTTAATGCAAAAATGCTACATATGATCGGAATTCCTTCCTTTGAGCTAATTAGACTAACAGCTCAATAACTCTGTGTAGAGCTTGATAAAGCTCTATACCAAGAGAAACGTTGTCTCAATAATAGCTTGCTCTACAGTTTATCATTTCTTCAGTGATGTCGGCAGTACATTTAAACAATCCATACATTCAATCAGTGGTTGCTTGGCTAACATCGCCGCCACACAAGACTCCAGAAATACGTGTCATCTCTAGTAACCACCTCACGTCTCAGCATGTAAAACAAGACCTCTAGAAATACGTGTCATCTCTCCTAACCGCCTCTCGCCTTAGCATATCACTGGGCTAAAATCCTAAGTAATAAATAAACGACCTCATCAGTTAGCAAGGGAGCTATGAATTCATCATTGTTCTAATCTTCACTGAGGATGCACAAACCAGGTAGGAGGCAATCATCAGCCTACAGACACACGAGAAGAAAGTCGAAACAGCGTAAATTTTTTATTGTAGCCCAGCTGCTCTTAAGGGAAGCTTAATAAATCATTCTTAAAAGAAAAACGTAAGCTCTTTTGCGCCCCTTTTTCACCACGACACGCAGTGTACTACCACTTCCTGCTGATACAACACGTCTGATGATATTCACAATACGCCTGCTGATACTCACAACACACTGATACAGCACATCTGCTGATACTCATACATACATGCTGGTACTCAACATACCTGCTTATGCTCACAAAACTGCTGATACAACACACCTGCTTATACAAAACATTTGCCGATACTCACAGCACACTTGTTGATACTTATATCACACCTACTGATACTCACAGAACTGCTGATACAACACCAGCTCATACAACACACCAGAAACGCCATACCTGCTGATAGTCACAAAGCTGTTGATACAACACCTGATACACACTTGCTGATGCAACATACTAACTTACACAAAACACCTGTTGATCCAACAAACCTGCTGATACTCACAATACACCTAATACTCACAATACACCTAATACAATTCGTCAATATTCATAACACACCTGCTGATACCAGCAACACCTACACAATCACAATACATCTGCTGATACTCGCAACACACCTGATACCAGCAATACACATGTTGATACCTACCACTAACACTTGGTGCTTACCATGAACACACCTGCTGATACTCACCAGCATCATATCTGTTGATACCAGCAACACACCTGTTGATACCAGCAACACACCTGTTGATACTCACCAACACACCTGTTGATACCAGCAACACATCTGTTGATATTCACCATCAACACACCTGTTGATACTTACCAGCAATACACCTGATGATACCAGCAACACACCCTGCTGATACCAGCAACACACCCTGCTGATACCAGCAACACACCCTGCTGATACCAGCAACACATCTGTTGATACCAGCAACACATCTGTTGATACCAGCAACACCTGTGATTTATTATAATGAAAAGAAGCGCTAAACCTACAAGGGTCAGCAACACCTGAGAACTTTCTTTGGGAGACAATATATTCACGAAAAAACTAATTCCGTAGGGGTCATATAATGCCAAGGTTAAAAAAAGGCGACCAGGTTTGATCTCAGGGAAGGGTAGCTCATGCCTTGGATCAAGAGCCTTTCACCATCCTGAAGGGGAGTAACATTGGTAGAATAGCAGAGAATAATAACGATATATCCACGTCCATAACTTTTCGCCTTTAAGTAATTTTTTTCCTGCGAGGTTGAGATTTTTCCTGTTCGGTTAGATATTTTATTGCTAGGCTAGAATTTTTCCTAGGCTAAAAAAAATATCCTCGTGGAAATAAATCTGTTTTGCTAGGCTAGATTTTTTTTTCCTACGAGGCTAAAAAAAATTCACAATGAGCCAGAATTTGTCTTGTTCGGCAAGATGTATTACTGCTGGGCTAAAACAAAACTTTTTCCTGCTGCACTAGAATTTTTTCCTAAGCTAGAATTTACCAAATAATTCAAATAGTTACGGTTTTCTCATCGATGACAACCAGTTACTCTTCAACAGTGCTATATGGTAGACACAATACATAACATTAACTCCATTCACCTTTCCACTCGTTCATGATCACGTGACCAGCCTTCAGCACCTTTGTTTGAAGTGTTTTGCCTACTTCTTTCACCTCTGTTCCTAGTATCTCCTTTCCTCGTAAATTATTTCTCATGTCTTCTCATCTCGCCAGCGTACATATCTTCCCAATCCTCTTTCCCTAATTTTCCTTCACCTTGTGATCTAGAACTCACAGGTAAGGGCCCCCAAGGGGTAAGGAGGAAGCGAGGACAGATGAAGAATAGGTGCAGGAGAGGAATAGGTTACAGAAAAGGAAAAAGAAGAGTCGGGTGATCTCCCCATGCGAGCGGTCACCTGCCTCACGTCCTCAGAGGTCCTCACCACCTAACGTCATCCCGAGATAAATGGTTTTATATTGATTTCTGCGAAGAGTTCATGGCAAAATAAAACATTGAGTGGTACTATTCGCATCAACAACCATCGATCGTATCGTGAGTTTCCGACACTGTTAAAACCACCGGAGTTATCTAAAATTTTGTTCTCTTTGTGGACAAAAACAAAGGTACGCCTTTATTTGGACAACGTTTCGCTCTAGGACGAAACGATATGCAAACGTTGCCCACCTAAAATACTCTGTCAGGGCTGCGCATTATGTACTTTTCAAAGACTATGACAACGAACTTTTAACGCATTCAGAATAACTGTTTTGGGGAAGTTGCAATTGTTACAGACTGGCGCCAGACTGCGGACTCGCAATACAAGGTACAACACGGAATGAAATTGTCAACATAATGCATGCATATGTCGTGCCGATAGGTAAAACTTGGTATTTTGGCTTAAATAACAACGTTCTTCTTGCCGAATAAGGCAAGCGAAAATTTGTGTATGGAATAATTTCGCAAAAATCATTCTGAACCTAACGAAAAAAATTTCATTGTGTTTGTTTATTAAATTACTGTAAACTTATCTAAAATAAATTTAGATGAATTAGACTAAATTAAATTGAGCTTGTTGTAATAAGGTTAGGTAAGTTTTCTAAGGTTCTTTTGGTACAAAATTTTTACTTTTTATATTAACATAAATGGAAACAATAAATCTTTTTAAACGTATAAGAGAAAATTTTAGAAAGTAGTTAATTTTAAACGAGTTCTTGCTAATTGACCAGTTTTACCTATTCGACACGACATATATATATCGTACCGATTAAGCCGAACCGGTGAGTTTGGCCTATGAATGAAAATTTAATTGTGCCATAAATCAGCGGAAATCAGTTCGAACATAACTAAAAAATAAATATCTTTGATTTTAATATTAAATAAATTTAAACTAAACTATCCTTTACATATCAGAATTTAGCTAAAAAAAATATAGCGCTAATTTAAGTTAGGTTTCAAAGTTAGTTTGGTCCAAAAAGAAAACAATGAAAAAAAATATCTATCAATCTGTAACAAAATTTTCGCAAAAGTCCAATTGTTAAGGGAGTTCGGCTTGTAAGGCACGACAAATTATATATATATATATATATATATATATATATATATATATATATATATATATATATATATATATATATATATAATCATACTGAATAGGCCAAATTGGTCAATTAGCAAGAACTCATTTAAAGTTAAGTCCTTTCTAAAATTTTCTCTTATACGTTTTGAAGATTTTTTTCACTTATGTTAATATAAAAAAAATATAATTTTGTAACGAAAGAACCTTAGAAAACTTACCTAATCTTATTATAACAAGGGCAATTTAATTTAGCCTAATCCAATTAAATACATTTTAGACAAGTTTACAATAAATTTAATAAACAAACACAATGATATATATTTTTGCCGTTAGGTTCTGAATGATTTTTGTGAAATTATTGCATACACAAATTTTCACTTGCCTTATTCGGCAAGAAGAGCGTTGCTATTTAAGTCAAAATCGCAAATTTTACCTATCGGCAAGACATATACACTCAAATGTTGAACATAGTAAGGAACTTGACTCGGTCCATTCACTCGCTCCCATTCCCACACGACTTGTGTACATATTGTCGTGTACATATTGTCGTGTACATATTGTCGTGTACATATTGCGTCGTGTACACACTGCGTCGTGTATACCTTCTCTGACACGTTCACTGGCTGACATTAGGTAAATGTAATGGGTGCGAAGATTAATCCTAATTGTATAAAACTACACGATCAAAAATTCTGCCATTTTATAGGCTCTCACTTGAAACAACTTGACGAGACAACACTGAGGAAAGTCAGACTAAGCAAGACCTTATGGAGAAAATAAGGTCAGAAGATTGGAAAAGGAGGGGGGGGGGGGGGAATAAAGCAGGACTTGCCGAGTAAGCGCCAAATAAGACGTCTAGAAATAAGTGTGGAACCTGCCAGGCTGTAAATTGCCTAGGAAAATGATTTAACTTGAATATACGTGGCCAAAGAATGAAGAAAACTGGTTTTTTCATTTGCTATAGGAAAATATAAATAATAATGAAATAAAGATAATAAAATAAAGATACTACTACTAATAAAAATAATGATAATAACTGGCAGTAGCAGTTAGGTTGAGGAGGGAAGTTATTTAACAGTTGGTAGCATCATATCACGAGGCTTCATCACAGTCTCCTGCAGGTACACATTGTGTCTTCAGTATCACACATCCATGAGACTCACACACGCTCGTTAGGTCTATGTAATAAAGCCTTTGAGTTCCTCAATAACCTCAAGCTAAATTGCGAATTAGAAATGGTTCTTTGTGGCTAATCACTAAAGATTTATTATTTTCACAAATTCCATTATTCAGTTTTTGCATTCCTTATGGATAATTCGGCTAATGAATTTCTTTACTTAAATATTATTCAATTCACCTTTGTCTCCAAATAAAAATAAATATTACACGTATTTCAATACGTATAAAATAATGGATTTTTGTCATTTCTGACCCAATTACGATTAGTTGCATGTTACGCACAGCACCTCACGTTTTGTAATTAACCACAGCGTGTCAGTGCTGGGTCCGGGGCCGCAAAAATTGGTTTATCATCTCAAACAAGTCTTCATTACGGTCAATGATATTAGAGGTCTCCCGCACCATCTCCTCCTCCCGAGGGAAGCTGCTCGGTGTAGCAGGTGGTCGGGACACTGGTGCCACCTCCATCGATGCTTCGCTGCTGCTTTGCGGACCGCTGCCTCGTTGAAACTCTCTTTGTTGCTGCTGCTCACGCGTCAGTTTCTGTTGCTCTGCCATGTAATACTGCCGTTTCCGCGTGATTTCGCACTTTTCACAGTTGTGATTTTCTCGGTAAGGGCAGTACCACTTGTGGCCCTTCACCTCGACGTATATACCATGGTTGGCACACATACGACACCTGCAACAAATACCACCTGGTTATTTTTCATATGTGGGTAGGTAGACGTATTGAAATTTGAAGAACGCTTCCACCGTCTACATCATTTAGTGCATGACAATTAAAAATAAACAGAAAACAAATTAGCATTAAAAAATAAACTAGCATGAATACAGTTACACTAAGTTAAAAAAAATAGCATTAAAAATTCCATTAGGCTGTTAATGTAAAAATATTCTCCTAAAAGCTCTCTGAGATCCCTACGGGCACCCCGGTAATTATTTCAACCACGATAGCAAAGGCCTAAGTCGTTGGCAATTAAAATGTGTTCCACCGTCAGGTGCACACTACAAAGTATACAGGAAGCAGAAGCACCTGCAAACAGGTGGCTATGGGCGAGATGTGGGTGTACTTGATCCTAAGTCTACACAGATTCATTTTAAAGTGGCGATTCCTGCTGAACAAAGATCAAACACCCACGTCCTGCCGAACTCTGTACAACTTGCTGCCTGTTCTTAAGGCCCACCGGGCCCATGAATTCTCTAAGGCAGAGGTCTGCTATAAAGCCAGTTCGTTTTACAGTCTTTCCCTCAGCACCTGCCCTTAACTTCCCGGGCACCAAAACAACTCCACATCCTAGTGTCGCGCCTGGAATCAAGTTAGCCACTCTGGGTCTCTTGGACACAGGGTTGCACAAGTGGAGGATACTTTTTCAGTTTGTAATCATTATTGGTGAATACAGGGTAAGGAGTAGCACCACTTCCTTGGATGAAGAGCTTTCACCGGCATCAATGCATCCCCTACTCCTCTGAACGTTTAAATATAAATTAATTTTTTTTTGCGGTAGATCAATCACTATTAACAGCGTTTAATTAATCCATATTATATACAGGAAGAACGTAGTTTGATGTTAGAAAATAAGGTAATTATTACCGTTGTTTTCGTTTGCCTTTCTTCCTCCCGTCGTCATCATCAGCAGTAGATGGTAAGGGAGGGCTGTCGGAAGTAGTGGCCGTCGCAAAGTCTGTCGGACTGAAGCCTTCCTGGACCAGAGTGCCATACCCGGTGGGGCTTTGACTGCCGGAGGTGGTGGGACAGGGGTAGTCACCGTGGTACTGATGAACATTCGGGCTGTCAGGGGGCACATACTCCCCTGGAGATCTAGAGGACACACAGCCCCCTGGAGATCTGGGGGGGACATAGCCCCCTGGAGATCTGGGGGGGACATAGCCCCCTGGAGGCATATAGCCCCCAGGAGAGCTGGGGGTTACGTAGCCCTCGGAAGAACCAGAGTAGCGCCCATAGTCGCCTCCATAACCATAAGACTCCTGCACTACCTTGGGCTCTGGTGGCTGCTGCTCTACAGACGATTCTTCCACATCAGTTGTGTCGGTCAGGACAATTCCCCGACCACCATTGAAAAAATCGAATTTCTTCTTAGGCGCCATAGCCATGATGCACGAGTTCTGCAAAGGTTAAATACATTTATTAAAACAAACTATGCAGAAGAATTTCATTAAATTACTTGCAAATATTTGAGCCTTCATGAAAAAGTGGGGTATAGTCTAACATGAACACTTTAGTAAAATACCTAATCACCTTGACGATAGTGGTACGCTGGGTATCAAGTGGGTAGTGGTTAGGGTTGATATCGCTGACGACACAAAACAAGCAATATAACATCGTTTACCAAAATGAGGCAGGCTAGGATTCAACCCCACGACACGTTGTCCCGCCTCAAGAGGCCACACGACGTACTTGTCACCTTACCATCTGAGCCATCGATCCTACACAGGATCGATCCTACACAAGATCGATCCTACACGGGATCGATGGCTCAGATGGTAAGGCGACATGTACGTTGTGTGGCCTCTTGAGGCGGGACAATGTGTCGTGGGGTCGAATCCTGGCCTGCCGCAGTTTGGTAAATGATTCAAAACCACTTGTTTCGTAGTTTCATTGCTATACAGACTGTTTGTGGAGGCAAAGCAATATATTTGGATGAGGATGCCATTAAACTTTAAAGAAAATTTTGGTATGCTAATATCGTGGTCCGAAAAGTAGCAGACGCAATTCGTTGTGGAAAAGTGCAAAGTCCTAATCATCGGGAATGAAAATAACCTTTACACCTAAAATGTAGGTGAAGTAAAGCTTGACCAAGACTATCTGAATTTAGATCAGGAAGTACTATATAAGTAACATGGGGTCAAAGATTTTTCTACAGCTCTATACATCATTAACAAGACATTGCCTAGGTTATGCGTCTCATTCTTAGTCTCCAGTTGGTGGATCATTAAATCAAAAGGATAAAATACCATGTTGATAAAGAAAGCACATGCGCAACACCTGGGTATCTTAAGTGAAAGATGTTCCGCCCCACATGGGGCTCTATCAAGAGGCATGAAGATGGATACATATATACATACCGGAGCCAATGAAAGGGATGTAGAGATGCATCCGTAGTATATGGAGCCACGTGGGTGGAGCCAACTAGTAGATCAAGCCCATGAGTAAAAGATAGAGATCCATCTGAATAAAAACCCCAGATAAAAACTTTTGTTTTAGAGGGACTTTTGCCCTGTCTTACTCATAAGGTTGCTCTATCAAGCAACTTAAGGAGCTGAGAGTGACTTGGCTTGAGAGACGGTGATTAACTGAGAAAAACAGAGGATTCGTAGTAATCCTCCTGTTATGAACCCTCAGGTCAAGAAAGGAAGTTGGACAGTGGAACGAAGTTGAGGATAGAGAAGACGGATGGAGAGGTACAAATGACGAAGAACTAGGAAATTGCTGTGGAAACTTCGAACCCATTTTCCGTGCTACCTGATGAATAAGTGTTTCTGGGAACGACACAACGAAGAACACTAAGGAAGGTAAGAACATTGTGCTTGTTTGGGACAGTCAGATTAGGTAAATAGATAGGACCTTTTACTTGAAGGATAGGTGTAAGAAACAGCGTTTGCTTTCCTGGGCCTGGGATGGAGGATATTGTTAGCCGGCTTGACAACATGAATGGTAATAGGATCAATCATATTATCTGCCTCAGCGCTGGGGGCAATGATGTAAGCAAGCGCAGAAGTAAGGATTTAGTTAGAAGGGATAGGACAGCAATAGACATAATCAGGAAGGAAATGAGCCCTGTTGTATGCGGCATTTTGCCTAGAAGGAATGTTGGAAATGAATGGCTGTCCAGAGCAATTGGTATTAATTGTTGGCTGGACAAATACTGTAAGGATAATTCACTACCATTCATTAACAACCAGGACCACTTCTACGGCAGAATTGACACATAAGAAAGGGTGGAGTTCACTTACCCAGGGTAGTTGATGGTGTTGTTAGGGCTTTAAACTAGGATTAATTAGAGGTATGGGTTTAAGAAAGGAAAATGATGAGTGTCGAAATGTTGGTTTAGGCTTTAATATCACGAATCTTAAGAATAACAGTTATCAAGTAACATTGGGTAATGATAACAGAAACTGTGGTCGCAACACCAACATTACGGGGCGGGTCAAGACGTTCGTCTGGTGGTCGACTATAATACTTTTTCTTCTGTACCATTAAAAGAACGTAATTCCATGAAAACGGTCGCGCAAGTCTCGAGTTTACGAACAACTTTATTTCAGTTTCATTTCGAGAAGAATTTTTGTTCTTGCGTGTCAGAAAATTGTGAATGGTACTGACTTGAGAATTACAGTGACTCCTGGTTACGGCAGTAAAGTGGAAAGTGTCTTGTAACGCGGATGTTGTCACAGATGACAGGCTCAGTGAAACTTTGGTCCTGTTAAGGGACCGAGACCACCCAAAGCTTGAGTACTGATCCTCTCGTGAAAAAAAAAAAATGACGCATATCACACAATAAAGACTAAATACTCACAAGGTCTGAAAATTTTTGATACCAAAACACCATTTTAGAAACAATTTTTTCTGGTTTTGCTCTTACATTATAAAACTTACACTAAATACTTTCCCCGGTGATCGAGGCCTCGCCGGTTATTTCATGCAAGACATCTTGATGCACCACGCAAAGTTCGATCATTCATCAAGATTCCTCGTCTTTCCGGGCAGGAGTGTAGACCAGGTCACACCAGGAGGGTGTGTGATACTCTACCGTCCTTCCAGGCAGGAGTGTAGACCAGGTTACACCAGGAGGGTGCTTGATGCTCTACCGTTCTTTCCAGGCAGGAGTGTAGACCAGGTTACACCAGGAGGGTGCTTGATGCTCTACCGTCCTTCCAGGCTGGAGTATAGACCAGGTCACACCAGGAGTGTGCGTGATACTGTACCGTCCTTCCAGGCTGGAGTGTAGACCAGGTCACACCAGGAGTGTGCGTGATACTCTACCCAGAGTGTCCCACAAAAGTACAACAGTTGCCTACGATACTTACTACAATACTTATTGTGACCTAACTCTACTTCTGCTGAGACTAATACAACTTGTCAAACACAGTGGCCACAAATTTCTCTCTCTCTCTCTCTCTCGCACGCGCGCGCACACACGCACGCACGCACACACACACGCGCGCACACACGCACGCACACACACGCACGCACGCACACGCACGCACGCACACTCAGATGACTCAGATGAGCCACAGGGATGTTAGGAAGCATTTCTTCAGTCATAGAGTGGTCAGGGAGTGGAACAGTCTGGCGAGCGATGTAGTGGAAGCAGGAACCATACATAGCTTTAAGACGAGGTATGATAAAGCTCATGGAGCAGGGAGAGAGAGGACCTAGTAGCTTTCAGTGAAGAGGCGGGGTCCAGGAGCCGAGTCTCGACCCCTGAAACTACAATTAGGCGAGTACACACACACACACACACACACACACACACACACACGGACACACAGGAACTAAGGATCGACCCCTGCAACCACAAATAGGTGAGTACACACACGTGGTCCAGTAACTGGCTCCTAGAATTTAACCCTGCCAAATGCAAAGTCGTGGAGATCGGAGAAGGGCAAAGAAGACCGCAGACAGAGTATAGGCTAGGAGGCCAAAGACTGCAAACCTCACTCAAGGAGAAAGACCTAGGAGTGGGTGTAATACCAAGTACATCGCCAGAAGCGCACATTAACTAGATAACTGGTGAGGCATGTGGGCGCCTGGCAAACCTGAGAATAGCGTTCCGGTACCTCAGTAAGGAATCGTTAAGACTATACACTGTGCACGCCAGGCCCATACTGGAGTACGCAACACCAGTTTGGGACCCAAACCTGGTCAAACACGTCAAGAAATTAGAGAAAGTGCAAAGTTTGCAACAAGGCTAGTTCCAGAGCTAAGGGAATGTCCTATGAAGAAAGGTTAAGGGAAATCTGCCTGACAACACTGGAGGACAGGAGGGTCAGGGGAGACATGATAACGACATACAAAATACTGCGTGGAATAGACAAGGTTGACAGAGACAGGATGTTCCAGAGATGAGACACAGAAACAAGGGGTCACAATTGGAAGCTGAAGACTCAGATGAGTCAAAGGGATGTTAGGAAGTATTTCTTCAGCCACAGAGTTGTTAGGAAGTGGAATAGTCTGGCAAGCGATGTAGTGGAGGCAGGAACTATACATAGTTTTAAGACGAGGTATGATAAAGCTCATGGAGCAGGGAGAGGAAGGACCCAGTAGTGGTCAGTGAAGAGGCAGGGCCAGGAGCTGAGTATCGACCCCTGCAACCACAATTAGGCGAGTACAATTAGGCGAGTACATGCACACACACACGCACCTGGAACGGAACAAAAGTATAAATGACAACCAGCACGGTTTCATGGAAGGCAAATCCTGTGTCACAAACCTTCTGGAGTTTTATGATAAAGTAACAGAAGAGACGAGAGAGAGGGGTGGGTTGATTGCATCTTCTTGGACTGCAAGAAGGCCTTCGACACAGTTCCTCACAAGAGATTAGTGTAGAAACTAGAGGATCAGGCGAGTATAACAGGAAGGGCACTTCAATGGATCAGAGAATACCTGACAGGGAGGCAACAACGAGTCATGGTACGTGATGAGGTATCACAGTGGGCACCTGTGATGAGCGGGGTCCCACAGGGGTCAGTCCTAGGACCAGTTCTATTTTTGGTATATGTGAATGACATGATGGAAGGGATAGACTCAGAGGTGTTCCTGTTCGCAGATGATGTAAAGTTAATGAGGAGAATTAAATCAGATGAGGATCAGGCAGGACTTCAAAGAGACCTGGACAGGCTGGACACCTGGTCCAGTAACTACCTTCTCGAATTCAACCCTGCCAAATGCAAAGTCATGAAGATCAGGGAAGGGCAAAGAAGACAGCAGACAGAGTATAGGCTAGGTGGCCAACGACTGCAAACCTCGCTTAAGGAGAAAGATCTTGGCGTGAGTATAACAGCGAGCACGTCTCCGGAAGCACACAACAACCAGATCACTGCTGCAGCATATGGGCGCCTGGCAAACCTGAGATTAGCATTCCGATACCTAAGTAAGGAATCTTTCAAGACACTGTACACCGTGTACGTCAGGCCCATACTGGAGTATGCAGCGCCAGTTTGGAACCCGCACCGGGTCAAGCACGTTAAGAAATTAGAGAAAGTGCCAAGGTTTGCGACAAGGTTAGTTCCAGAGTTAAGAGGAATGTCCTATGAAAAAAGGTTGAGGGAAATCGGCCTGACGACACTGGAGGAGAGGAGGGATAGGGAAGACATGATAACGACATACAAAATACTGCGTGGAATAGACAAGGTGGACAGAGACAAGATGCTCCAGAGAGGGGACACAGAAACAAGAGGTCACTCTTGGAAGTTGAAGACTCAGATGAGTCACAGGGATGTTAGGAAGCAGTTCTTCTGTCAGAGTGGTCAGGAAGTGGAACAGTCTGGCGAGCGATGTAGTGGAGGCAGGAACCATACATAGCTTTAAGATAAAGCTCATGAAGCAGGGAGAGAGAGGACCTAGTAGCGTTCAGTGAAGAGGCGGGGCCAGGAGCTGAGTTTCGACCCCTGCAACTACAATTAGGTGAGTACACACACACACACACACACACACACACCAATAAGTGAGCACACACTACACATACACGAAACAGACCAAGTATCTATCGACAAGTGCCTTTTATAACTAGTAACTTCGATCTCCCTCTCAATTCTTTGACTTGAACGAACGAACGAACAAGTTCGGGTAAGATCCCAATGGGATGAGCGGGGAAGACGGGACAGACGAAGAATAGCGGAGAGGAGTGTTCCTAGTTGTAGAAATAGAGCTAGGGCTTAACCCAGCAGCTGAGACGATCGTGGGATAGAGCTGGAGAGAACAAGACTTGGCTGAGAATGTGGACGACGTGGGCAAGCTGTGCAGGCTGCATCATGGTGGTTGATCTGTAGATCTGGTCGGCGATTGGTTGCTGGAGATCGGCGGGAAGCGGGATGGAGAGGGAGGCATGCTTCAATATGATTGGTTAAGTATGCAGAGGAGAGAGGATCAGCGTTGATTGGTGGATAACACTCTTCATATCTGCGTTTTGTTAGTTTTTCGTTCCTGTCATAGAGCCATTTTGAAGTCTTTTGAATGCAGGTTTTGATAATAAACTAAGTTTGAGCAGACTTTTGCTGTCTTTTTCTAAGCCTGCAATTAGGGCAGTTTCAGTGTGGGGATCGCACCCAGGAGCAACAGTGTACTTGATACTACCATGGTGCATGGAATAGAGGACTTGAGGTGCATATAGCGACGGGGTGTGAGGGTTAAATGTATAGAAGGTGAGAGGTTCAGTTGGTCTAAATATTGTTTCCTCTTCCATTTCTTCAGGTCTTCGAGTATCTTGAGGTGGATTTTCAGGAGGAAGTGTCTTAGCTTTCTTGGCTTTTGGTGGTTGAGTTGGAGATGAAGCAGGTGGTTCGTTAGTAGTAGCAGAAGAGGTGGAAGACTCAGGTGATTGGTCCACAGCGGTGGTGATGTTGGAAGTCGCTGATTGGTTGTTTCTTGGAGATGGAATTTCAGGTGTTGTGATGCTGCCTAATTCTTTGGTGAGCTTGATGTCGGCAGATGGTGGAGAGTCTGGGAAAGTAAAGTTTGGCATGTTGTTCAATCGGAAGAGCTCGTTAATAACAGTGTTGAAGGAGCCTGGTAACGCCATATTATGCATGTGTGCATATAGCATACAGTAATGAATTTTCGTAGGTTCATAAGCTGATGGAGTAGTGGTGGAGGGTTGGGTAGCTTTTAAAAGTTTTGTTGTGTCGGCCTGGAGTTTGGTGATGGCAGCATAAGTAGGTGACTTGGAAGGTGTCTTCTGTTCTGCTTGTTTTTTTTTTTCAGAATTTCACGACGAGTGGGGCGCTTTGCAGCGAGAGTATGGTGATTGTTTTTGCAGTTGAGACACTTTAAGTGGGGCAGTAGAAGTACAAGTCTTGGAATCGTGGCCTTCAGACCCGCAGGTAGAGCAGAACTTTTTGTCTTTTGTGGAGCAGTCTTTTGTAGAGTGTAGGTAAGAGTAGCAACTCCAGCACTGAGTAATATGATGGTACCGCTCAGCTTCAATATGACTGGAGTTAATGAAGTAATAGTATAAGGCCAGGCCTTCAGCCATAGCTTGGGCAGCCATTGTCACATCAGTAAAAGTGATTTTCAGCATGGAGGAGGCAGTAGGAATCTTAGTGATGCTTTCGTGTTAAGAACATAAGAAAGGAGAAACACTACAGCAGGCCTACCGGCCCATACTTGTCAGGTCCTTGTCAAACACTAAAGAAATATTCGCCCAATCCATTATCACTGTTACCCAAGGACTAAGCTTCGATAACCTTGTTAACTCTTACGCAAGTCCCACTCAGATCCAACCCCCGTCACTCATATTTATCTAACATTGTTCACAATACTTGAACTTATTTGACTGATGAATGAATATATAAATTAAAGCATTCTACATTACTTGAGGCCTGGTCATGGACCGGGTCATGAGGGCGTTGACCCCCACAACACCCACCAGGTATATTCCAGGAACGTAGGTAAGACACATAGGCAACTTTACTCCGAAACGTTTCGCCTACACAGTAGGCTTCTTCAGTCCAGTACAGAAAGTAGGCAGGAGCAGTAGAGATGTGAAGACGATGTAATCAGTCCATTACCCTTAAAGTCGTAGATTTGAGGTTGTCAGTCCCTCAGCCTGGAGAAGTTCTGTTCCAAAGTCTGGAACTAACTGAAGATCAAGCGAACGAAAGTTCAGGTAAGATCCCAAATGGGATGAGCGGGAAAGACGGGACAGACGAAGAATAGTACTGGAGAGGAGTGTTCTTAGTCGTAGAAATAGAGCCAGGGCTTAACCCAGCAGCGAAGGCGATCGTGGCACAGATATTGAGAAGAGAAATTCAGGCTCTTCTGTTGGGACTCCGGTGGGGTGAGCGGGGAGGAAGGGACATGCGACGTTAAGCGCTAGAGAGGAGTGTAGAACTGAGCCATGTCTTAACCCAAAAGACAAGGCGAACGTGGGTCAGAGAATGGTACCTGTCAGAGAAGGTACCTGTCAGCGAATCCAAGGCTATTTGTAAATAGGGTTAGGAGCAGGATCATGCAAGGAGTAGAAAAGGTTGTGTTGGTTTGTGGGTCTGCGAATGTCTTCGTCAAGGAGAGAGGTCCAGTAGTCATGTCGTGTCTCAAGTTTGTCTATATGTCTGTCACTGAGCGTCTTCCAGTACAGATTCAGCACAGGGATGTCTAATTGGGCATGGAGAGACTCGCTTGTGGCGAAGTCCTCCAATCTGACATCAAGTACCCAGCGCAGCGCCTTGTTCTGGACACGCTGCAGTTTAAGTTTGTTTTTGCTGCAAAAGAGAGGGCTAGGGGAGAGTAAGTTATCAGAGGACGTATTAGGGATTTGTAGAGGTGTAGTTTGGTGCGTTGAGAGGCATGTTTCAGCTTGTAGAGGCCTGCAAGGGCCTTACTAGCTATTGCATGCCTTGGGTGAATGTGTCCGTGTAAACGAAGAAGGTAGTCAAGATTAACGCCAAGGAGAGTGACAGATTGTGTGATGGGAATGTAAGTGCGGGTGTCAGCTGTTCTGAGCTCGACAGGTAATGGAGGATCACGTTTCCTGTAGTTAAAATACGTAATGCTGGATTTAGCTGCATTGGTTTTGATCCTCCATTTTTGTTCCCAGATGGCTGTCCTGTCGACCTCATTTTGTGTTTTGTGTGTGAGTGTATCTATATCGGCATGAGTGATAAGTTGTGTAATGTCGTCTGCATAGGCTAGTGTGATGGAGTTGTGGTATACAGGTGTTGGAATGTAGTTAGTGTATAAAATGTAGAGGGAAGGGGAGAGGACAGATCCCTGGGGTACTCCGGCATTTAGTGTGAAGTAGTCAGAGTATCCTTGGAATTTTATTCTCATAGTACGGCCGTCTAGGAAGTTGCAGAGGAGTTTACTAGTGAGAGGCAGGTTAAAGTTATTGCAGAGTTTGTACTTGAGCCCTTCGTGCCAGTGTCAAAAGCTTTATCAACGTCTTTTGCAACCAGGGCTGTCCTGTTTCTTTGTTTTGTGTTTATGTGGATGTAGTTGAGAATGATGTTAATGGCATCCTGTGTGGATCTGTGTGTTCTGAAGCCAAACTGGCCATCAGAAAGTAGAGAATTGTGTTCCAGGCATCTGCGAAGGCGATGGTTGACGAGTTTTTCAAAGAGTTTTCCTAAAGTTTCGAGGAGGCTGATAGGGCGATAGTTTCTAGGATCAGAGTGGTCTTTTTTGGGTTTAGGAAGGAGGATAGCAGTAGCAGCTTTGAAGAGGGAAGGGAAGTATCCAGAGGCATGGGAGGCATTGAGGAGGTTAGTGTAGGCAGTAATGATAGAGTCAGGAAGGTGTTTTAGGATAATATGGTTTAGGCCAGAGGCACCAGGAGCCTTGGGAGGAAGGTGTCTGAGGAGAGTTTTAATGTCTGTGTTGGTGAAAGGAGTGTCGAGTTCTTGGGAGGAGGTAAGAGTGTCCAGATGGATGTGGCTATCTGGTGTTGTTTCTTGTGTGTGTGCAGTGTTCCAGTGTTCCATGTTCTGAATGTGTTGAATAATGTTACGGTGAGGTGGGTGAGGGTGGAAGATGTTCTCCCAGATGTGTTTGAAGATGTTAGTAGCAGCTTGCGGGTCTGAGATGTGTGTGTTGTTGTGGGTTGTGTGTTTGAATTTGTTGGGAGTTGTGCCTCTGACTTTTTTGATAAAGTTCCAGAAGGCTTTAGTGTTTTTAATACACTGTTTGTCCGCTTGTTGTATGAGTTGTGACCAGTGATTGTTGTGGTCTTTGTCTAGGCTGTGTAAAATGTTGTTTCTAAGGTAAGTGAGATCTAATCAGACTTGATTAAATCTGTGTGTGTTGTAGAGGAAGCGGTTGTGGTAGCAGATAATTAGTCTTCTTGTTCTGAGTGAGGGTTTGAAGGAATAATGAGTGGTGTGAGTTTTCTTTGGTATTGCGGTGTTGGCTGCTTGTGTAATGGTGTCCTGGATGAAATCAAGTTGAGTATCGATGTCAGTGATGGGTTTTTTGTTGTAGTCGTAGGTGTGGGTAGTATTGTCTGTGTTGTTTGAAAGCATCCCAGTCAGCATTCTTGTAGAAGGAAGGTGTGGCTGGGGTGAGGATAGGGTTGGAGGAGATGTGTAAGATGACTGGGATGTGATCAGAGCCTGTAATAGGGCCAGGCGAGATGTAGTTTTGAAATAGAGAGCTGGTTCGGTTTGCTAGAATGATGTCTGGTTTGCCTTGGCCAGTGTGGTTGTAGAAGGTGTTGAAGTCTGGGCCGAGATGAATTCGGTGTTTATGGTTTGTGAAGTTGAGTAATTGGTGACCAAGTTGGTTGTTACTGGTGTGATGAAAGGCGGTGTGTTTGGCATTCATGTCAGCTAGTAGGTATGTTGGTGTGTTGGTGTAGCTGAAGACTAAGGAAAGGTCGTGCATGTTGAGAATAGTGCTTGGGCGAGCGTAGGTGGTGAAAAAGAAAGGGGCCAAGGTGTGTGTGTATTCTGACTGCAAGACAGTGTTGGTGACTTAAATACTATCGGAAAGAGAGGTGCAGAGTAGTAGTGAGATTGTAGCCACGTCCCTCTCAGAACAAATGGTTCTCACTTGAAGTTGTCGGAATAAAGTTGCCTAAATGTTGCCTTCATGTCTTACCTACCAACCTGTCGGTATTGTATACCATTTTGATATTCGCTCCAGGAACCCCTGAGGGGTCAATCACAGCAAGAAAAGGCGAAGTTTTGGGCTTTATTATCTGTCCACTAACCACCAGACACTAACAGTGACTGTACTCGCAGCTGAACATCCGTCGCAGTTCACACTGGAACGTGTAAACCTGCATCCTGAGACACACAAGTACAGTTACCTGAAAACCTCGATTGACAATGTTTCCTTGCAGAAGTTGTCAAAGGTGTGATGCACATTGGTGCGTCACACCTTTGACAACTTCTGCAGGGAAACACTTTGTCGCACATTGGTGCGACACGTTGATAAATTAGACATGTGCAACTCTTGTGTCTATTTTATCAACATGTCGGTTCTCTGAATCATTCATCTACAATCCTGTCAGACACTGCAACTTCTTGGGATCTTAATACTTGGGAATTCTTCGCTTGCCTAACCCTTGGACACGACCTACTTCCACACTGGACAAATGTGACACCACCTACGACTGCTGCACCTCTCCTGCCTACGGTACATAAGCTGCTTCTCCGCAGATATGCTGTATTCTATTCAAGATTGATGGACTGACCACATCGACTCAAGGTTGAGGGACTGATTACCTCATTCTCCTCCTGTTCTTCACGTTTCTCCTTTGTATGGACTGATGAAACCACTGTGTGGCGAAACGTTTCCTCAGTGAAGGTACCCAAGAGTTGCACATGTGTCTAATTTATCAACGTGTCGGTTCTCTGAACACAAAGTTGCTAGGGATTCGAAAACTAACCCCTAAAGATTTTTTCCAGGTATGTAAAACAAAGGTTAGACATAAATTAGGTCCACTTACTGACAATGAAATGTGCTCAATTTTTATTATTTCCTCTCAGGTTTTACACAGGAAGACACTAACAATGTCCCAGTAATTAATTTCTTTAGGGGGCCTGAAGAAAATAAATTATGTGATATCACGAGGGAGATAAATGGTATAAAATACCAAGACGATGGAAAAATAAACACAAATGCAATATAATGTGATCCTTTAATGACAACGTTTCGCCCGCACAGTGGTTTTTATTACTGGGGAATCCCGCCTACCAGTGACTATGCCCTCGTCTGCTACACGTCCTTATCCACTGACGCCTATATAACCGCCAGTCTTCTTGCCTTTGCTCCAGAATCTCCACCACGATTCTTTGAACAGTAACTCCAAGGCTGAGGGACTGATTACCTCATCTTTTGTATATAGTTCTACTGTCTTCTAATTATGTCCTAGAATCTGTATTGATAAAGCCACTGGATGGCGAAACGTCTACAATAAAGATAACCAGATGTTGCACAAGTGTCTTAACTTTCACAGAGTTTTATCAAGTTACAAACAGATCCACCTGTTGATAAATTAGACACATGTGCAACTCTTGGGTATCTTTATTGAGGAAACGTTTCGCCACACAGTGGCTTCATCAGTCCATACATAGGAGAAACTTGAAGAACAGGAGGAGAATGAGGTAATCAGTCCCTCAACCTTGAGTCGATGTGGTCAGTCCATCAATCTTGAATAGAATACGGCATATGGGCGGAGAAGCCGCTTATAAACTGTAGGCTCCTAGGAGAGGTGCAGCAGTCGTAGGTGGTGTCACATTTGTCCAATGTGGAAGTAGGTCGTGCCCAAGCGTTAGGCAAGTGAAGAATTCCCAAGTATTGGGAACGACCTACTTCAACATTGGACAAAAGTAACATAACCTACGACTGCTGCACCTCTCCTGCCTACGGTTTATAAGCGGCTTCTCCGCACATATGCCGTACCGCTTCCTCTACAACACACACATTTAATCAAGTCCGATTAGATCTCACTCACCTTAGAAACATTTTACACAGCCTAGACCAAGACCACAACAATCACTGGTCACAACTCGTACAATAAGCGGACAGAGTATTAAAAACACTAAAGCCTTCTGGAATCAGAGGCACAACTCCCACCAACAAATTCAAACACATCACCCACAACAACACACACATCTCAAACCCGCAGGCCGCTACCAACATCTTCAAACACATCTGGGAGAACATCTTCCACCCTCACCCACCTCACCCTAACGTTATTCAACACAATCAGAACATAGAACACTGGAACACTGCACGCACACACAACACCAGTGGTGACGTGTACTTAGCTCTGTGAAGACCTGTTTGTGTGCTCTCTGTGAATCTGAACCAGGATGCTCTCTCTTGAGCAACTTTACCAGCAAGTGAAAGAAGAGCTTAGGGTTGCTAAGCAGGAGATTCGGCGATTAACGGAGGAGAACAAGAGGATTCGAAGTAATCCTCCTGTTGTGAGTCCCCAGGTTAAGAGGGGAGCTTGGTCAGTGGCCGGGCAACATGGAACCAAGCTGAGAATCAAGAAGACTGTTGGAGAGGCAGAAACAACGAGGACCCGGAAGACTGCTGTGGAAACTTCCAACCCATTTTCGGTGCTACCTGACGAATGTGGGTGTTCTACTGGGAATGTCACAAGGAGCACCAAGGAAGCATTGGCTGACGTGAGTGAGACATCCCTGGAAACCCCAACGAAAACCATCGAGAACGTCTTGACGAATTCCGTAAGTGAAGGTGTAGTGCTACCTAACGAATGTGAGTCGACTACTGGGAACATCACGACGGACGTCGCCAAGGAAGGTAAAAACATTGTTGTTGTTGTTGTTGGGGATAGCCAGATTAGGTACATGGATAGGGCATTCTGCTTGAAGGATAGGAGTAGGAGGCAGAGAGTGTGTTTTCCTGGGGCTGGGATGAAGGATATTGTTAGCTGTCTGGATGACATCATGAGAGGTAATGGGAGCAATCCTATTATCTGTCTCAGTGCTGGAGGCAACGATGTTGACAGCGTAGGAGTGAGGACCTGATTAGCAGGTATAGGTCAGCAATAGAGATAATTAGGAGGAAGGGTGGGAACCCTGTCATATGTGGTATTTTGCCAAGGAGAGGAGTTGGAAATGAATGGTTGTCCAGAGCAATTGGTGTCAATTGCTGGCTGGACAAATACTGTAAGGAAAATGCGGTAACATTCATTGACAACTGGGACCTCTTCTATGGCAGAAATGACATGTATGCCAGGGATGGGGTTCACTTATCTAGGTGTGGGGTGGGAGCACTGGCCAATGCAGTGGAGGGAGCTGTTAGGTCTTTAAACTAGGAATAGTTAGTGGTATGGGTTTTGGCGGGAAAACAAAGAAGTCGCTGTGTAGTAATATGAGTACAAGGAGAACTAGTAATAGGCAAAAATGAGGTGGATATTGGAAAGCCAGTGGCACTAATAGACAAGGACAGTAATAGGTTTAGTGGAATAACAGAAAGGAGCAGGAAGGTTAAAGAGAAAGGAGGGTCTTTAAATATATATTACACAAATAGTCGTAGTGCTAGGAATAAGATGGACAAGTTGAGACTAGTTGCTAGTGCAGGTAACATTGATGTATTTGCCATAACTGAGACGTGGTTTAATTCAAAAAGTCGGGACATGCCTGCGGAATGTCACATTCAGGGTTTTAAATTGTTCCAAGTAGATAGAAGTATCGGGAAGGGGGGTGGGGTGGCATTGTATGTCCGAGATCGCTTGAACTGTTGCATAAAAACGGGTATTAAGTCTGAAGTAACACAGTCTGTTTGGATAGTTTTTTCAGAGGGGCATGAAAAATTGATTTTAGGAGTGATATACCGTCCCCCAAACTTAGATAGGGACCAGGGGAGACTACTATGGGAGGAAATTATTAGGGCCACAAGGCACGATAATGTAGTAATTCTAGGAGACTAACTTTAGTCATATTGATTGGAATTTCTTGACTGGGAATCTAGAATCAAACGACTTCTTAGAAGTAGTTCAGGATTGTTTTTTGAAGCAGTGTGACAGAACCTACAAAGGGTAATAACCTGCTTGACTTAGTTCTGGCAAACAATGAATCCCTTGTTAATAATTTACAAATTTCAGAGGAACTGGGTGCTAGCGACCACAAATCAATTACATTTAGCATTGAATGGAAGTAAGATAGTAGGGATAACTCAGTAACAGTCCCAGATTTTCGCTTAGCAGATTACGATGGGCTTAGAGAACACTTATCTGTTGACTGGGGTAACGAAGAGAGCTATCAATATGACAGTTTTCTAAATACTAGACATGCTGCCCAAAGAACGTTTATCCCGTATAAAGAAATTAGATCAAATAGAAATGACCCAAAATGGATGAATAATAGGCTGAAATATCTACTAGGGCATAAGAAAAGAATTTATAGGCGTATCAAAAGAGGTGAGGGTCATCTTATGAATCAGTATATTGACATTAAGAGGGACATTAAAAAGGGGATAAGAAAAGCTAAAAGGGACTATGAAATTAAAGTTGCTAGGGATTCGAAAACTAACCCAAAAAGTTTTTTCCAGGTCTATAGAACAAAAGTTAGAGATAAGATAAGTCCCCTTAAAAATAACTATGGGCATCTTACTGACAAAGAGAATGAAATGTGCTCGATTTTAAATAATTATTTTCTCTCGGTTTTTACACAGGAAGATACTAACAATATTCCAGTAATTAATTTTTATAGTGGGCTAGAAGAAGATAAATTATGTAACATCACAGTCACTAGTGAAATGGTTGTGAAGCAGATAGACCGACTGAAGCAAAATAAGTCGCCGGGTCCTTATGAGGTTTTTTCAAGGGTTCTTAAGGAATGCAAAATGGAACTCTGAACCATTAACTAATATTTTTAATTTATCTCTTCAAACAGGTGTAGTGTGATATGTGGAAGATGGATAATGTAATTCCTATTTTTAAAACAGGGGACAAGTCGTTACCGTCAAATTACCGCCCAATAAGCCTGACCTCAATTGTAGGCAAATTACCAGAGTCAATTATAGCTGAGATTATAAGAAGCCATCTCGATAAGCATAGCTTGATTAATGATACTCAGCATGGATTCACAAGAGGCCGGTCTTGTCTAACTAATTTATTAACTTTCTTCAGTAAAGCTTTTGAGGCTGTTGACCACGATAAAGAATTTGATATTATTTACTTAGATTTTAGTAAGGCTTTTGATAGAGTTCCGCACCATAGACTGTTAAAGAAAGTGGCAGCTCATGGCATTGGGGGAAAAGTGCTCTCATGGATCGAGTCATGGCTCACAGACAGGAAGCAGAGTGTGTCCATAAATGGGGTTAAATCCGAGTGGGGATCAGTATCAAGTGGCGTTCCACAGGGATCAGTCTTGGGCCCGTTGTTGTTTATAATATATATCAATGATTTTGATGAAGGAATTACTTGTGATATGAGCCAATTCGCCGATGACACAAAGATAGGTAGGATAATTGATTCAAACGTAGATGCTCGGGAGTGTCCATAACCCTAGCACTGATAAGTTAAATAATGTAGAACTTAGCCATACAGATTGCAAAAAGGACTTGGGGGTTATGGTAAGCAGCAACCTTAAACCAAGACAGCAATGCCTAAGCGTACGTAATAAGGCAAATAGATTACTGGGATTTATATCAAGAAGTGTAACCAGCAGAAGTCCAGAGGTCATACTGCAGCTTTATACATCATTAGTAAGGCCTCACCTAGATTATGTAGCTCAGTTCTGGTCTGTAAAGTAAAAGGACAAGTGCAACTAATGTGACATTTGTGGCAACGTTTCGCTCTCCAGGAGCTTTATCAAGCCATTACAAACAATACATGGACACAGAGGGTATATAAAGGCTCTGAGTGAGGTGCAATACTAGTGAGGTACCATTTCGATGTTCACTAGTGGTAGTAGTAGTAGTAACAAAAATAATACAATATGGAAGAGCAAATAATTCGTACATGAGTAAAAGGATATAAAAGCTATTACTTGGGTAACATAAAAATAGGTTGGACAAATATAGACTGGAAAGAGGCAGGTTCTTTTCGGTGTTCACTCTCTGTAATGTGCTTGTGTAGTATAACAGGAGAGACTATGTGATGGCAGGGTTTACTGTTTTCAGGAGGATTCTTGCTAAGACTTCGGAGATGGTGAAGCTGCCGTTGTTTTGTTTAATTGTATTCGAAACAGCGATCAGTGCTGATTCAAGGCACTTGCGTGTGCGGAAATTAGTTTCTTTTATCACTAATTGGGCGTCTCTGAATTTCATAAGATGATTGGTGGAATTTCGGTGTTGTACACAGGCGTTGTTTAAGTTGTCGTTCCTACATGCGTATATGTGTTCATTGAGGCGGGTGTCGAGGTTTCTTGCTGTTTCACCTACGTAGATCTTGTCACAGCCTCCACAGGGTATAGTGTAAACTCCTGCATTGACTGGTTCGTGGTGCTTGGGTTTTGTCCTGGTTAGATCCTTTATTGAAGTGGTAGAAGCGATGGCGACTCTGGTGTTAGCTTGTGAAAGTACTTTTGAGACGTTTAGTGCAACCTGGCTGTTGGGAAGAATTATAACTTTGTTGGGAGCGGTGTTGATGCGTGGAGAATTGATGATCTGAAGAGCTCTTTTCTTGCAGTCTTTGATGAAAAAAGAAGGAAATTGTAACTCAGTGAATGTTTGGTGAATGTAAGTACATTCCTCGTCAAGAAACTCAGGATTACAAATTCGGTATGCTCTTAGGAAAAACCCGATGATGATGCCTCTTTTGGTCTTGGTATCTTGACTGGAATAGAAGTGTGTGAGATCATTTTTATTGGTGGGTTTCCGATAAACTTGAAATCTTAGGTTGTCTACTTTGTGAATGAGGACGTCGAGGAAAGGTAGCTTGTCATTGGACTCCTAGTGTAAACTGAATCGCTGGTTCAACTGCGTTGAGCCTTGCCTGAAGATCCCGTACATCAAAACGTTTTGGAGTTATTACGAGGACATCGTCCACGTAACGTAACCAAGTGACGCTTGAAGGGATGATGTTGGCGAAGTGTTCGGACTCTAGGTGTTCCATGTATAAGTTGGCTAGGACGGCACTTATCGGGGACCCCATTCCCATGCCGTAGGTTTGTTTGTAGAGCTTGTTATTGAAGGAAAAACAGTTGAAGTTAACACAGAGTTCAATCAAGTCAACAAAATCTCCGGGAGGTAAAGGAAGATTAAGGTCCTGGTTGACTTTACGTCGTAGAACCTCGATGGCTTTTTTGGTAGGCACTTTTGTGAAGAGGGAAGTCACATCCAAACTGCTTAGTTTCTTGTTATAATTCTTCCAAACAGCCAGGTTGCACTAAACGTCTCAAAAGTACTTTCACAAGCTAACACCAGAGTCGCCATCGCTTCTACCACTTCAATAAAGGATCTAACCAGGACAAAACCCAAGCACCACGAACCAGTCAATGCAGGAGTTTACACTATACCCTGTGGAGGCTGTGACAAGATCTACGTAGGTGAAACAGCAAGAAACCTCGACACCCGCCTCAATGAACACATACGCATGTAGGAACGACAACTTAAACAACGCCTGTGTACAACACCGAAATTCCACCAATCATCTTATGAAATTCAGAGACGCCCAATTAGTGATAAAAGAAACTAATTTCCGCACACGCAAGTGCCTTGAATCAGCACTGATCGCGGTTTCGAATACAATCAAACAAAACAACGGCAGCTTCACCATCTCCGAAGTCTTAGCAAGAATCCTCCTGAAAACAGTAAACCCTGCCATCACATAGTCTCTCCTGTTATACTACACAAGCACATTACAGAAAGTGAACACCGAAAAGAACCTGCCTCTTTCCAGTCTATATTTGTCCAACCTATTTTTATGTTACCCAAGTAATAGCTTTTATATCCTTTTACTCATGTACGAATTATTTGCTCTTCCATATTGTATTATTTTTGTTACTACTACTACTACCACTAGTGAACATCGAAATGGTACCTCACTAGTATTGCACCTCACTCAGAGCCTTTATATACCCTCTGTGTCCATGTATTGTTTGTAATGTTAGGTAAGACACATATGCAACAGTTAGACAACTTTATTCCGAAACGTTTCGCCTACACAGTAGGCTTCTTCAGTCGAATACAGAAAGTAGGCAGGAACAGTAGAGATGTGAAGACGATGTAATCAGTCCATCACCCTTAAAGTCGTAGAATTTGAGGTTGTCAGTCCCTCGGCCTGGAGAAGTTCAGTTCCATAGTCTATGGAACTGAACTTCTCCAGGCCGAGGGACTGACAACCTCAAATTCTACGACTTTAAGGGTGATGGACTGATTACATCGTCTTCACATCTCTACTGTTCCTGCCTACTTTCTGTATTCGACTGAAGAAGCCTACTGTGCAGGCGAAACGTTTCGGAATAAAGTTGTCTAACTGTTGCATATGTGTCTTACCTAACAACCTGTCGGTATTGTATACCATTTTGATGTTCAATGTTTGTAATGGCTTGATAAAGCTCCTGGAGAGCGAAACGTTGCCACAATAAATGTTACATTAGTTGCACTTGTGTCCTTTTACTTTACATATTGTCGGTAATTCTACCAACTTTATTACAGTTCTGGTCTCCATATTACAGAATGGACATAAATTCGTTAGAAAACATTCAGCGCAGGATGACTAAATTAATACATAGCATTAGAAACCTTCCTTATGAAGAAAGATTGAAGACTCTTAAGTTACATTCACTTGTTAGACGAAGAATGAGGGGAGACCCGATCGAAGTCTATAAGTGGAAGATAGGTATTAATAAAGGGGATATTAATAAGGTCTTGAGGATATCTCTCCAAGAGAGAACCCGCAGTAATGGATTTAAACATAAGAACATAAGAATGTAGGAACACTGCAGAAGGCCTACTGGCCCATACGAGGGAGGTCCTTATCAAAACGACCTCTACCTAAAGCTACCCAAGAAATAACTCCCGTACCCCCATGACTCCAATCAAACCCAGCCCCTCCCACTCATATATTTGTCCAGTCTCTTCTTAAAGCTACCCAAGGTCCTAGCCTATCACCCCACTGGGAAGACTGTTCCACGCATCTACAACTCTGTTAGAAAACCAGTACTTACCTATGTCCTTTCTAAATCTAAATTTATCCAACTTATATCCATTATTTCTGGTTGTTAGGTAAGACACATATGCAACAGTTAGGTATCTTTATTTCGAAACGTTTCGCCTACACAGTAGGCTTCTTCAGTCGAGTACAGAAAAGTTGATAGAAGCAGAAGATACTTGAAGACGATGTAATCAGTCCATCACCCTTAAAGTTTTGAGGTGGTCAGTCCCTCAGTCTGGAGAAGAGCATTGTTCCGTTGTCTGAAACAATATTGTTTCACTCAGAATCTGCAGCAACGAGTTCCTTGAGGAAGAATGCACTATAATTGAACAAATATTTTCTAAACTCCACTATCCTCGTCACTTCATCAGAGACTGCAGACGGCGGGCATTAAACATCTTCAACACACCAAGAGAAGACACTGCCGAGAAGAGATACATAGTCCTTCCCACCAACTCCATTGCCAAACACGTTTCCAACATCTTTGCCAAAACATCATTCCAAGTATCTACCTCCACAACCACGACCATCAAGGACATCACCAGTAGTAGACAGGACAAGCCTCCATCCTCTGCAGGGGTATACATGTTAGGTAAGACACATATGCAACAGTTAGGTATCTTTATTTCGAAACGTTTCGCCTACACAGTAGGCTTCTTCAGTCGAGTACAGAAAAGTTGATAGAAGCAGAAGATACTTGAAGACGATGTAATCAGTCCATCACCCTTAAAGTTTTGAGGTGGTCAGTCCCTCAGTCTGGAGAAGAGCATTGTTCCGTTGACTGAAACATATTGTTTCAGTCAACGGAACAATGCTCTTCTCCAGACTGAGGGACTGACCACCTCAAAACTTTAAGGGTGATGGACTGATTACATCGTCTTCAAGTATCTTCTGCTTCTATCAACTTTCCTGTACTCGACTGAAGAAGCCTACTGTGTAGGCGAAACGTTTCGAAATAAAGATACCTAACTGTTGCATATGTGTCTTACCTAACAATCTGTCGGTATTTTATACCATTTTAATGTTCATTCAGGGGTATACATAATCCCTTGTAATGACTGCAACAAGTTATACGTGGGGGAAACATCAAGGGACCTCCAAACACGTGTTTCAGAACACCAATACGCAAGCAGGTCTGACGACACAAGGAATGCCTGCGTACAACACCGTAATTCACACAACCACTTGATAAACTACAGAAACTCAAGACTTATCGCCACAGAAGACAACACTCAATACCGAAGAATCCTGGAATCATCACTTATTTCTATATCCGACAACTTCAACCAGAATAGTGGCTTCCATAACATAGCTGAACCACTTGCCAAGAAACTTCTTCATCGCTATCCCACATAAGAACACGGTAGAAGGTCTGCTCACAAACTTAACCAATCTCCTTTCCAAGCTACCCAAGTTTTTAGACTATAACCCCACTCGGTACATCATCAGATGCAGCATTCTTCACCTGACCTCAGCATTCTGAACCGGACTATAAATACTCGCGTTCCTTTCACCCCAGGTAGTTCTGTTTGTGACTTGAAAAAGCCCACTGTGTGGGCGAAACGTAGTGTTTATATTTCCAAGGTACCTAACTGTTGCATATGTGTCTTACCTAACAATCTGTCGGTATTTTATACCATTTTAATGTTCTCTCTGCTTTCTATTGGTAAGCCATGCCTCAATCCATGCTAGAACTTTACCTCCTATACCATGAGCTGCCACTTTTCTTAAGAGTCTCTTGTGAGGTACTCTGTCGAAGGCTTTACTAAAATCCAAATAAACAATATCATATTCCTTATCACTGTCAACTGCCTCAAATGTTCTATTGAAGAACGTCAGTAAGTTTGTCAGGCAGGAACGACCTCTCGTGAATCCATGCTGAGATTCATTTATCAAGTTATGCTCTTCAAGGTGACTTCTGATAATGTCAGCTATAATTGATTCTAATAACTTGCCCACTATAGATGTCAGGCTTATTGGACGGTAATTTGAAGGAGTGGACTTATCCCCTGATTTGAATATAGGAACCACATCAGCCATCTTCCACAACTCTGGCACAACACCGGTAAGGATGGACGCTTGAGAAAGCTCCTGGAGAGCGAAACGTTGCCATAATAAAATGTCACATTAGTTGCACTTGTGTCCTTTTACTTTACACAGTAGTCTTCTGGCTCTTCGTTGTTTCTGCCACTCCAACAGTTTTCTTGATCTTCAGTTTCGTTCCATGTTGCCCGGCCACTGACCAGGTTCCCTTCTTGACCTGAGGACTCTCAACAGGAGGATTACTACGAATCCTCTTGTTTTCCTCCGTCAATCGCCGTATCTCGAGCTTAGCAACCCTAAGCTCCTCTTTTAGCTGCTGGTAGAGTTGCTCAAGAGAGGACATCTTAGTTTAGATTCACAGAAAGCACACAGACAAGTCACCACAGAGCTAACTACAGGTCATCACTGAGCTAAGTACAGATCACCACTGAGCTAAGTATAGGTCACCAGGTAGGTATAGTGGTACTGTAGACAGTAGTGAACTTATAGGCAGGTGTAGTGGTATTGAAGGTAGGTGTAGTGGTATTGTAGACAGGTGTAGTGGAATTATAGGTAGGTGTTGTCGTATTGTAGGTAGGTGAAGTAGTACTGTAGACAGGTGTAGTGTAACTAGACAGTAGTAGTGGAACTGTAGACAGATGTAGTGGTA
>NC_091295.1:8367421-8414921 GCF_038502225.1 Cherax quadricarinatus
CACTCCTATCAAACACGTTCACGCATGCCTGCTGGAAGTCCAAGCCCCTCACACACAAAACCTCCTTTACCCCCTCCCTCCAACCTTTCCTAGGCCGACCCCTACCCCGCCTTCCTTCCACTACAGACTGATACACTCTTGAAGTCATTCTGTTTCGCTCCTTTCTCTCTACATGTCCGAACCACCTCAACAACCCTTCCTCAGCTCTCTGGACAACAGTTTTGGTAATCCCGCACCTCCTCCTAACTTCCAAACTACAAATTCTCTGCATTATATTCACACCACACATTGCCCTCAGACATGACATCTCCACTGCCTCCAGCCTTCTCCTCGCTGCAACATTCATCACCCATGCTTCACACCCATATAAGAGCATTGGTAAAACTATACTCTCATACATTCCCCTCTTTGCCTCCAAGGACAAAGTTCTTTGTCTCCACAGACTCCTAAGTGCACCACTCACCCTTTTCCCCTCATCAATTCTATGATTCACTTCATCTTTCATAGACCCATCCGCTGACATGTCCACTCCCAAATATCTGAATACATTCACCTCCTCCATACTCTCTCCCTCCAATCTGATATCCAATCTTTCATCACCTAATCTTTTTGTTACCCTCATAACCTTACTCTTTCCTGTATTCACCTTTAATTTTCTTCTTTTGCACACCCTACCAAATTCATCCACCAATCTCTGCAACTTCTCTTCAGAATCTCCCAAGAGCACAGTGTCATCAGCAAAGAGCAACTGTGACAACTCCCACTTTGTGTGTGATTCTTTATCTTTTAACTCCACGCCTCTTGCCAAGACCCTCGCATTCACTTCTCTTACAACCCTTGTCTAAGGCCTACTTTTACTGGGAAATAATTTCCCTCTTTCCTACATACTCTAACTTGAGCCTCACTATCCTTGTAAAAACTCTTCACTGCTTTCAGTAACCTACCTCCTACACCATACACCTGCAACATCTGCCACATTGCCCCCCTATCCACCCTGTCATACACCTTTTCCAAATCCATAAATGCCACAAAGACCTCTTTAGCCTTATCTAAATACTGTTCACTTATATGTTTCACTGTAAACACCTGGTCCACACACCCCCTACCTTTCCTAAAGCCTCCTTGTTCATCTGCTATCCTATTCTCCGTCTTACTCTTAATTCTTTCAATAATAACTACCATACACTTTACCAGGTATACTCAACAGACTTATCCCCCTATAATTTTTGCACTCTCTTTCATCCCCTTTGCCTTTATACAAAGGAACTATGCATGCTCTCTGCCAATCCCTAGGTACCTTACCCTCTTCCATACATTTATTAAATAATTGCACCAACCACTCCAAAACTATATCCCCACCTGCTTTTAACATTTCTATCTTTATCCCATCAATCCTGGCTGCCTTACCCCCTTTCATTTTACCTACTGCCTCACGAACTTCCTCCACACTCACAACTGGCTCTTCCTCACTCCTGCAAGATGTTATTCCTCCTTGCCCTATACACGAAATCACAGCTTCCCTATCTTCATCAACATTTAACAATTCCTCAAAATATTCCCTCCATCTTCCCAATACCTCTAACTCTCCATTTAATAACTCTCCTCTCCTATTTTTAACTGACAAATCCATTTGTTCTCTAGGCTTCCTTAACTTGTTAATCTCACTCCAAAACTTTTTCTTATTTTCAACAAAATTTGTTGATAACATCTCACCCACTCTCTCATTTGCTCTCTTTTTACATTGCTTCACCACTCTCTTAACCTCTCTCTTTTTCTCCATATACTCTTCCCTCCTTGCATCACTTCTACTTTGTAAAAACTTCTCATATGCTAACTTTTTCTCCCTTACTACTCTCTTTACATCATCATTCCACCAATCGCTCCTCTTCCCTCCCGCACCCACTTTCCTGTAACCACAAACTTCTGCTGAACACTCTAACACTACATTTTTAAACCTACCTCATACCTCTTCGACCCCATTGCCTATGCTCTCATTTGCCCATCTATCCTCCAATAGCTGTTTATATCTTACCCTAACTGCCTTCTCTTTTAGTTTATAAACCTTCACCTCTCTCTTCCCTGATGCTTCTATTCTCCTTGTATCCCATCTACCTTTTACTCTCAGTGTAGCTACAACTAGAAAGTGATCTGATATATCTGTGGCCCCTCTATAAACATGTACATCCTGAAGTCTACTCAACAGTCTTTTATCTACCAATACATAATCCAACAAACTACTGTCATTTTGCCCTACATCATATCTTGTATACTTATTTATCCTCTTTTTCTTAAAATATGTATTACCTATAACTAAACCCCTTTCTATACAAAGTTCAATCAAAGGGCTCCCATTATCATTTACACCTGGCACCCCAAACTTACCTACCACACCCTCTCTAAAAGTTTCTCCTACTTTAGCATTCAGGTCCCCTACCACAATTACTCTCTCACTTGGTTCAAAGGCTCCTATACATTCACTTAACATCTCCCAAAATCTCTCTCTCTCCTCTGCATTCCTCTCTTCTCCAGGTGCATACACATTTATTATGACCCACTTCTCGCATCCAACGCATCCAACCTTTACTTTAATCCACATAATTCTTGAATTTACACATTCATATTCTCTTTTCTCCTTCCATAACTATTTTCCTCAAATTCAACAGTAAAGTTTATAGAATGGGCTAAGCTATTTAATTTGCCAAGTAAATAGTGTATATCTACATTCTTGGCATTTCCTTGGCAAATTTCCTTGGCAAATTAAATAGCTTAGCCCATTCTGTAAACTTTACTGTTGAGATTGAGGAAAATAACTCATTGCCTTTTCTAGATGTTTTAATTATTAAGAGTAATAGTGAATTCAAATTTAAAATTTACAGAAAACCTACAAATAACTGTTCCTATGTACACTATTATTCTTCACATCAAGATTGAGAAAACAGACAGTTTAACTCTATGTTTTTGAGAGCTTTACGTATTTGTAGTCCAGAGCTCATAGATGAAGAAATATCCAAAATTTATTAAATAAATAATGATTTAAAATACCCAAGAAATGTAATTGATAAATCATTTAAAATAGCTAGAAATACTTTTTACAACCCAAAAAGGGACAACCAGCCTTATTCAACTAAAAATATGTTGGTTCTCCCTTACCATGAAAACTTCGTTGATATGCCTTCTCTTAAGACTTTTAATATTAAAGTTGTATTTAAAAATCTTGATACAGTAAATTATTATTATAATAAAAAAGAAGTGCTAAGCCACAAGGGCTATACAGCGCTGCAGGGTAGGGAAGGAAGCGAGGGTATTGGATGGCAGAAGGGAGGAGGGATGATCAGTAGGTTACAGAAAACAGCCGGGCAGGGGATAGTACGGGGGTAGAGGGTAGCAAGAGATTGAAGTAGAAAGGGCTGAAGGTAGAGGGTAGCAAGAGATTGAAGTAGAAAGGGCTGAAGGTAGAGGGTAGCAAGAGATTGAAGTAGAAAGGGCTGAAGGTATCAGAATTTGTGAAGTCAGTTATTGTCAAAAAGTCAATGAGAGAGTCTGGATGAAAGGTGGGTCCATCAGCGAGAAGGGAAGGTAAAGAGAGCAGCAGAGCGAAGACGACGACGGAGGTAAATTCTGCGTGCTCGTTGATAAAGTGGGCAGTCCAACAGAATGTGGCTGACTGATAATGGAACTTGACAATTCTCACAGAGAGGAGCAGGGCGCCTCTCCATGAGATATCCATTAGTAAGACGAGTATGGCCAATGCAAAGACGGGAGAGAGTAGTCTCCCAACCTCGACACTGGTGATAAGAAGAAGGCCAGTAACCTATACTCGGTTTAATAGATTGAAGTTTGTTGCCGAGCATAGTAGACCAACGTTGTTGCCAAGGGGTGTGAAGGTGGGAAGATATTGCAGCAAAATAGTCCGTAAATGGAATACCTCTACATGAAACTGGTAGGTCATGTACTGCTGACCGCGCAGCAGTGTCTGCCTGTTCATTGCCCTGTACGTCAACATGACCAGGGACCAAACAAAAAACAATATCTTTATGCTTGGTAAAGATGCGGCATAGCCAAAGTTGGATACGGAGGACTAAGGGGTGAGGTGTATCAAATTTCTGTATAGCCTGTAAAGCACTAAGGGAGTGAGACAACCACAAATGATGACACAGGCATAGATGCAATACGGATAAGTGCTGTAAGGATGGCATACAATTCAGCAGTAAAAATACTAGCCGAAGATAGTAAATGCCCTTGTACGACGCTGTCCGGAAACACTGCTGCGAATCCTACGCCATCAGAAGACTTAGAGCCATCTGTGTACACGGCAATGGCATGAGAATGAGAGTGAAAGTGGTCAAGAAAAAGAGCGGGAAGCGACCGTAGACAGTTGGGCTTTCGAGCAAGGGAGGGAGAAAGAACATACTCGAACAGCTGGAACTTCCCAGGGGGGTAGGGAAAAGTGAGATGCTACATGTACATAGAAAGGTGGTAGTTGAAGAGAAGACAAGAGCGAATGAAGGCAAAGAGAGAAGGGACGGAGTAAACAGGGGCAGCGAACAAATAAAGAATGTCTACTAATATCAGTGACCATTCTATAAATGGAAGGATTGCGGAGATCATGAGAGCATACATAGTAGCGCAGGCAATGGGCATCATGGCGATCGGATAAGGATGGAACGTTCGCTTCTGTATAGAGGCTCTCGACAGGGGAAGAGCGAAAAGCACCAAGGCATAAACGTAATCCTTGGTGATGAATGGGGTTAAGGCTACAGAGAGTAGCAGGAGATGCCGCTGATAATCAAGTTTCGATAAAATAAGGGTGGAATGTAGGCGGAGGAGGGTTCGACGATCAGCTCCCCATGAAAGATGAGCAAGGGTTTTAAGAAGGTTCAGCCGGCTGTGACAAGTTGCCTTCAGAGAGGTAATGCGAGGTTTCCAGGATAACCTACGATCAAAGAGGAGGCCCAGAAACTTGACTATCACGTTCAGGGATACAGGAGCCATAGAGGTACAAAGGAGGATCAGAGATGACAGAGCGTCTAGTGAAAGTAATTTGGTGGGTTTTAGTGCTGGAAAATTTAAACCCACGTGTGGTGGGCCAATTGGAAACACGGTCGACTGCATGTTGGAGAGAAACTGTAATGAGGCGACAGTCAGCGCCTGCACAGGCAATAGCAAAGTCATCAACATAGCGTGATGACCAAATATTCGATGGAAGACTAGAGGCCAAATCATTAATAGCAAGGAGAAAACGTGTTGTGCTCAGAACACATCCCTGGGGGACACCTTCAGTTTGGATAAAGTCCGGGGGAGAGCACATTAACCCGAACATGGAAATGCCTGTCAGTTAAAAAGTTCTTAAGGAAGGATGGTAGATTGCCTCGAAGGCCTAAGGAGTGGGCTTGGGCTAAAATATTATACCTCCAAGTTGTGTCATATGCCTTCTCAAGGTCAAAAAATATGGCAATAACTGAGTGGTTATTCGCAAAGGCATTATGAACATACATATCCAAGCGTAGTAAGGGGTCTATGGTAGAACGTCCCTTACGAAAGCCATATTGACGAGTGGAGAGACTGTTGTGTGTCTCTAAATACCACACTAAACGTCTATTTACTAGGCGTTCCATCACTTTGCAAACTGCACTGGTAAGAGCAATGGGACGATAGTGGGAGGTTTCATGTCCCGTAGTGCCTGGTTTCCGGAAAGGGAGAACAATGGCGGATTTCCACAGCTGTGGAAGAACTCCTTGTGACCAAATAAGATTGTAATGGCATAATAGGACTGCAAGGGCTGACTGATGTAAATGTTGTAACATACAAATATGAATGTCGTCGGGCCCAGCTGCCGATGATCGGCAAGCTGAGAGTGTTGCCTCCAGTTCTTGAAGTGTAAAAGGCACATTATACTGTTCTTCTCTGAGAGAAGGAAAGTCCAAGGGTGCTAACTCTCTGGCAGACTTTGAGGAAAGAAATGAGGGGCATAGATGGAGTCCCTGAGAAATACGGACCAGATGATTGCCAATTTCATTGGCAACATCTAGTGGGTTTGCTATATCAACACCAGCAACCCGCAGAACAGGAGCCGGGTCAGGAGAATATTTACCACTCAGTTTTCGTACTTTTTTCCAGACTGCACTCAGAGGAAGCAGAGGTGATGGTGGAGACAATCTCGCCAGCAAGTGCGTTTAGCGTCACGGATGACACGGCGAGCGATCACACGCTTCTGCTTAAAATCAAGAAGTCTCTCTGTGGTTCTATTGTACCGGTACCTGCCCCATGCAGCGCGTTTCAAACGTACTGCATGAGCACAAGCAGGAGACCACCAAGGCATGCATTTCTGAGAATGCCTGCCCGAAGTTTGGGGTATAGAATGAGAAGCTGCGGTTAAAATGGAGGACGAGAAGAGGTGTAAAAGCTCATCGATGGAGGACGAAGAAGGAACCTCTCTAAAAACAGTTAGGTGTGAGTAAAGGTTCCAATTTGCCTGATCAAATTGCCAGCGTGGGATGCGAAGAGGTGGTGAATATGAAGGGTAAGTAAGAATGATTGGGAAATGATCGCTGTCATGCAAGTCCGGAAGAACAGACCAAGTGAAGTCTAATGCGGCAGAGGAAGAGCAGACTGAGAGATTGATGCAAAAGAGTGCGAGTCCGAGGATCAAAATGGGTGCGAGTACCTGTATTTAAAACATGGAGGGGGTGGGTGGCAAGAAAAGCCTCTAACTGAATGCTAAGGGAATCACAGTGAGACCCCCCCCAGAGGAAATGGTGGGCATTAAAATCACCAAGTAACAGAATCGGTGGTGGTAATGACGAAACAAGAAAGGCAATATCCGGAATAGATAATGCTCGAGAAGGAGAGAGATAAAGAACAGAGCATATACCAAATATGCAAGTGGATACGGGCTGCTGTGTAATGCAGCGAAGTACGAACAAATAGCTGATGGTACGGAATATCAGTGCGTAGAAGAAGGGCACTTTCATTAAAGGTCCCATCAGGAAAAGGATCTGAAGAATACAATAAATTATAGCCTGAGATGGGAGAGATAACAGCAGAGTGTAATTTTGGTTCCTGTAAGCAAACACCAACAGGGGAAAACTGGGAGAGTAACATCTGAAGCTCACCCCGATTACCCGAGGCTGCATATATTCCACTGTAAATAGGCCATGATTGGCAATGATAAAGATACCTGAAATCCGAAGGTAAGGGTTCCTACGGACTAGAGGGGTTAGAAAAGTCCACATGCGGAGGCAGTGGAAAACGTTCGAAGGAACGGTGCGCTGTGAAGAAAGGAGTTGCGCAGATGGAGTAGAGGAGAGAGAAGGAGCAGAGGGTGGATCAGTGTCCATTGATGGTTTGGTCTCTGCAATATATTCAGAGATTGCTTCAAGTGTTTCAGAATTCAGAGATGTCGTATGGGAGACAATATTGGAAATGGTAGGGGGAGGATGAGTAAAGATTGGAACTGTAATGGACTGTATCAAGGTAGGGGGGAAGGGGGCGAAAGGGTGGAGGGAACTGGAGAAGCGTGGAAGGGGACAGAAGAGGCAGAAACCTGGGAGGTGGCAGAAGAGGAAGAAACTTGGGAGGGAACAGGGGAGGAAGGTACAGTACGAGGAGGAGGGTGAACCTCTACACTTGTAACAGAATGAACATTAAAATGGTACAAAATACCGACAGATTGTTAGGTAAGACACACAAGCAACAGTTAGGTATCTTTATCTTGAAACGTTTCGCCTACACAGTAGGCTTCTTCAGTCGAGTACAGAAAAGTTGATAGAAGCAGAAGATACTTGAAGACGATGTAATCAGTCCATCACCCTTAAAGTTTTGAGGTGGTCAGTCCCTCAGTCTGGAGCATTGTTCCGTTGTCTGAAACAATATGAAGTTGAAGTGACAGAATCGGGCCTTATATAGTGCCAGGAGGTGAGACGTAGGTTGATTTGGGAGGGCAGGTCCTTCTCAAACCCAGCCGTTCTCACTAGTAGAGGTTGTCGAAGTAGATGGTCTGTACCAAGATACCCTTGTGTTGCAGTGTCTGACAGAATGAACATTAAAATGGTACAAAATACCGACAGATTGTTAGGTAAGACACACAAGCAACAGTTAGGTATCTTTATCTTGAAACGTTTCGCCTACACAGTAGGCTTCTTCAGTCGAGTACAGAAAAGTTGATAGAAGCAGAAGTTACTTGAAGACGATGTAATCAGTCCATCACCAAATCAACCTACGTCTCACCTCCTGGCACTATATAAGGCCCGATTCTGTCACTTCAACTTCATATTGTTTCAGACAACGGAACAATGCTCTTCTCCAGACTGAGGGACTGACCACCTCAAAACTTTAAGGGTGATGGACTGATTACATCGTCTTCAAGTATCTTCTGCTTCTATCAACTTTTCTGTACTCGACTGAAGAAGCCTACTGTGTAGGCGAAACGTTTCAAGATAAAGATACCTAACTGTTGCTTGTGTGTCTTACCTAACAACTTGTAACAGAGCCAGTGAGAGGGGGAGAACCAGGTACAGAGACAGGGAAGGGAAAATGAGGTGGAAGATGGGTAGGAGGTGTTAACGGACCTTTTTTTGACTTTTGAGAAGTAGAGGGACGATTGGGAGGAGGTGTCATACGAGATCTCGTCGCTACTGAGGGTTGTGAGAGAGAACATGAAGAAGCGAGATCAGACTGAGACGTTGAAGTAGGGACGTCTGAGCCGAGGACAGCAAAAGAATTAGCTACAGGAGTGACTATGGGAGAGGTAACCACAGAGGTGGGTGAAGAAGATGGGATACCAGAAGTGGGGGGACGTTTTGAAACACGGGAATACGAAACACGAGGTAGTCTCCCTTGGAGGCGGAGATGAGAAACTGCCATGGCATAAGGGAGACCTTCTGCCTCTTTGAGGTAACGGATTTCCCGCTCGTTTAAGTAGACCTGACAACGGCGAGAGTACGAAGGGCGAGCCTCATGACAATTAAGGCAAGAGGGAGGTCGATTGCAAGACGTATTAGAATGGTCATCGGCACCACAGACTGGGCATTCGGCGATAGATCTGCAATATTTCGCTGGATGGCCAAATTGCCAGCAATTTCTACACTGTTGCGGTGTAGGGATCACCTTTCGAACTTGTAACCGATGTCCTGCTACATAAACTGAGGATGGGAGTTCACGGCTGTCAAAAGTTAAACGAGCCACATTGCTAGGGTATCGTCTCCGCCCACGGGCAGGAAGAACGTAAGTGTCTACCTTGAGGATTGGGAGATCTTGAAGTTCCAGCTGTTCAAGAATGTCAGTGCCACGTCTGGAAATTTTGTTGAACTATGGTATGCTGCAGAATGACGGTACCACTACAAGAATTAAGGGAATGATGTTTTTCAATAGTGACAGGAACAGTATCGATATGGGAAAGATGAGAAAGCTCATGAGCCTGGGTAGCATTCTGTACAGTGATTATGCACGTACCGCTCTTAAGAGCATGAAAAGAAATATCTTTACCAACATGGCGTAGGAGTGCCTTGCCAATACTGTGGTCAGAAAGATAGGCAGTAGAGGAAGTCGGTCGTAAAGTGAAGAATTTAGTCCATTGTGCAGTCTGAAACTGAGCGTGGAAAGGTAGTGAAGGACGTGTCGATCTTTTCTGAGAAGAACGAGAAGGTGGAGAAGTATCATCAGCAGGTAACTGTCGTTGGCGTTTAAGCGTGGGACCAGAGTTGGTCCGACGTGGAATGGGCCGGCGATTCGAAAATTGCCGCACCACCGTAGAGGGAGAGGCCGGAAGCATAGTCAGAGGAGAGCGAAGGTCTGATAAATCGAAGGAGTCAGTCGAGGCCTCAGTACCTGAAGCGGGTGAGGAAACAGCACCGGCAAGAGGTACAGAGGCATGAGGAGTGTCCGAAGAGTGGTCCAAAGACGAGGCGGGGTCAGAACGGGGTGCGGTATCAAGAAGGGGCCCGGGGGTAGCAGGTTCATGGACTAGGGCTGCCATGGTTAGGTTACTTTTCTTTTTGTTTTTAAGAAAAAAAAGAAAGAAAAGAAAAATAAAAAAAAAGAATAAAAAAAGGGGGGACCGGGGAGGGATAGTTCCTAGGAGGAATGAAAGGGCCAGAAATCTCCCTCCGCGCCCAAGAGGACCTCAGCACCGCAAGTAGCGCAGATGCAGCATGGAACCCGTGCCATACCCTACCCATCATGCCAGTAAACCGGCAATCTGGGATAGCAACCTCACATCTGCCGAGCTACCTCGGTGGACAAAAGAGGGCGGCCGGAAATCCGCCACAAAGCATACTTCCTTCGGCCACCACCCCCGGAATCCGAAAGGTGGCTTCCAGAGATACACCCGTCGCCCGAGAGACACCCAAAGCCACCCTCCGGGATACCGGAGAGGGATCAGGACATCCCTAGGCAATCCAGATTCCACGGCAAACTACGCCACCGCCAAGAACCTCAACGGAATGGGATGGACCCCAGTACCCTTTTCCCTACCTAGGAACTAGCATGCCTGTGGGAAAGAAAAAAAAAAATTTCCAAAAAGGGCAAAAGGGAGGGGTGGGGAGGAGGAGGAGGAAAGGAAGAAGGGGAGGATGGGATAGGGAACGGGGGATTGGGGGTAATTAGGTTCGGTCTGAGGAAGTAGACCGACAGGTCTAGTTCCTCAGACCAAGAGCCTCTTCACCACGCCAAGGAGCCTCCCTTGAAGAGGTTGATACAGTATATAAAAAAAAAAAAAAAAAAAAAAAAAAATTTTGATAAAGAATTCCCCCCAAAATGCTGATGGATGTGTCTATAAGATTCCTTGTAAAATTTGTGATAAAGTTTATTACGGTCAAACTGGTAAAAAGTCTCGAACTAAGATTAAAATAACAAATATAGCATTAGAACTGGACAAGATTCCAATGCTCTATTTATTCATGTGAGAGACTTTAATTAACCATCCAATTGATTTTCAAAAAGCTGGAGAAAGTTGTATCAAGCAAGTCCATGGTTGACAGAAATATAATTGAATCTTGTTTCATAAAAAGCAGTTTTAAAAATAATGTGAATATTTCCTTAGGTTTGTATAAATTAGATTCATTTATAATTAATAAAATTTGGTTAGAGTTTAATAATACATTGGACAAATAATAAACCTTATTTCTTGGGTAGAATAATTTGTTAGTGGGTTGTCGTGAGGACCTGTCTAGTTGGACCAGCGGACCTACTGCAGTGTTCCTCTTTTCTTATGAGTCCGGTATTGTCCCGCGTCAGGTGTTTCTTTGTTGTGGGAGTTGACTGAGGTGTGGTCTAAGCCCTTTAATTGCCTTCCTTTGATGTATTACTTTCATAGTTCCTTGACAATGGGAGTAGTCACGAAAGCGCTTGGAATTTCACTACTCTTTCACAGTGGTTGTTTTGCACACACTAATTTATATATATATATATATATATATATATATATATATATATATATATATTTATATATATATTATATATACACACATACATACATACATACATACATACAGAACAAATTTTGTGAATAGCGAAATTCCAAGGGCTTTCGTGACTTCTCACATTATCAAGGAACTATAAAAATAAAAGGTTAACAGGAAAACATACAAGGACGAGACTATACCTCGCTGCCACCCCACAACAACACCTGACTTTTTATGATGATGTAGGTAGGTAGTCAGTGATCCATGAAACAGCTTATTTTCTACCTAAAAATCTGTCAAATGTACGTTAAATTCTTCCCTGTCGACCATAGACTTGCTTGATATAACTTTCTCAGCATTTTGAAAATCAATTGGATGGTTAAAAATCTCTCGCATGAATAAACACATAATTAGAATCTCCTTGTCCACTTGTAATGCAATATTTATGATGTTTTAATCTCAGTTCAAGACTTACCAGTTTGACCATAATAAATTTTATCACATCTTTTACAAGGAATCTTATAGACACACCCGTTAGTAATTTTGGGGGAATTTTTATGAAAAGTTTTTTAACTGTATCAAGACAAACAAATTCGACATTAAAAGTTTTAAGAAGAGAAGGCATATCAATCAAGTTTTCATGGTAAGGGAGAACCAACATATTTATAGTTGTATAAGGCTGATTGTCCCTTTTTAAATTGTAAAAAGTATTCCAAGCCGTTTTCAAGGATTTATCAGCTAAGTTTTTTTGGGTATTTTAAGTCATTAGCTATTTCATAAATTTCAGAGATCTCTTCATGTAGGAACTCCAAACTACAAATACGTAAAGCTCTCAAAAACACTGATGAGAAAACAGACAGTTTAACTCTATCTTGTTGTGAAGAATAATAGTGTACATAGGAACAGTTATTTGTTGATTTTCTGTAAATTTTAAATTTAAAATCATTGTTACCCTTAATAAATAAAACATCTAGGAAAGGCAACGAGTTATTTTCTTAGAAATCAGTAAAATTTTTAGATCGAGGTAAACTATTTAACAAGGAAATCCTTTATATATATATATATATATATATATTCTTTTAGGAAGGATTATGTTACACAAACTTGTAGAACAGGAGAGAAAGGATTTCCCATTGCCATACCAAACTTCTGAGTGTAAAACTCGTCATTAAATACAAATTTTGCAATGGTAAATCATAATTAACAACTTCTGATAAGAAATTTAATAAATGAAGGTGCTTAATTTATCCACTAAATCTATGTCGTTTTTAACATTAAAGTTAGAAATTTTTCCAATAATTGGGCTCAAAATATCAACAAGCCATTTAGATAATTTATAGGAAATTTAACCTATGGAGCTAATAATTTTTTTTTTTATATTTTATTAATAAAATCCATACAACAAATATAAATCAAAATGAGAAAGCTTTACAGGACTGCTATCCAATAAACAATATTAATACACACATCAGTGTTCTGTGTAAAAGCAAAACCCCTTCCCAATTCCTAGGATACAGACCAAGACGAATAATATCAACAAAACATAATGGAGCTACCCTGCAAAACAAAGCTATACCGTGGTTACACACAAAAAAAAATATCCACGATATGTAAAAATCTGTGTCTGCATAATACACTGGAAATAATCGTACTGCTTACAATAATGCATGGCATAAACAATAGAATGAACTGACGTAATACACAGAAACTTTTACTATGGTTATCCTAAAGCAGTCATCCATCAACCCCCCCCCCCCCAGAAACCCACTTCACCCCACTAATTATTCCCTACTACCACATGTGCTTACAACCGATCCATACCTTGTAACAAAAGTGAAATAGTCAATATCATCAGTAAGATATCGAGAGGCATGTAATATACAGTACTTGGCACAATAATGGACCACTCAAGAAGACCGCATCATATAAATTATAGCACAACATAGGAAAGACGTGTTTTTTGAAACAAACATGTTAAGACTATTACCCACTTAAAACTTCTACCATTAATTAAAACACAAATCTTCCAGCACACACTTTACGACTCGCAGGTCGCATGACATACATTGCTGTGACTCTTATGTACTTAGTAAAACCAGTACTAACAGGTGCACACAGAATACATCGCAAAAACAATTGCATTACAAAACTCCAAACAATTCACACTACATGCAACTAACACCAACCTGGCAAATTAGAAAATTTTGTATAACAAACATTAAACACGGCGTAGCCTCTGTTGGTGACTTAGTGGTTCAACATGACTCAGCATAAGAAAACCATACCTTGGTTCTAAGTACCACTCCCCCCCCCCTTTCTCAGACTATGATACTCATTCACGCCAGAAAGACACTATACCCCATACCACACAAGGTTCCCTTCCTTCACCCTACATTACACCCAGATTCACCATACACACCAAATAAAACATACAGTCCAGACGCCCCAAAAAAAAAAAAACTAACTCTTCTCTCCCCCCCCCGGGAGACCAACCCCTAGGCCCTACCAAGCGATTATACCTACCCCCACCTCATTACTCCCGTAACGTTTCCATCGTTAGATTCCTATACCCCAAAGAAAAAGCTCCCTCCCAGCATTGCCCATATACCTCTCTATTCCTACATTTCGTCCTATAAACATGACACATCAGCGCCTTGACACGCATCGCACCCCTAAGCCCCCGCATACCCCATGACACATATAAATAGTCAAGTACCAAATATGACACAGAACGTCGTACAGCATCCGAGCAATCTCCCATTTCAAGACTCAAAACTCTAAGCATCGACAAACCCCCCCCTCCCACTCTTCGGAGAACACCCTTGAACCAATCCCTAACCTTATGTAAACTGTCACAAAAGTATACGACATGAAACGCCGTTTCCGGCCACCCACACCACGCACAGGTCTGATCCTGGGTCATTCCCATAATGTACAATTGTGCCTTGGACGCCAAAATCCCGAGGAGGAATCGGTAACCAGTTTCCCTAACCCGTGGTTGTAAGCGCAATTTCTTGAACCCCTGCCATATAGTCTTCCAATTATATCCTGGGAAAACCTCAGCACCGATGACTTCCGCCGATGTTATACCTATATTATCTAGTTTACCTGCCTTAACTCTCACAGGGTTTTGCACCATCAATAAGTGCCGTAACATTGCTTCGCACCTTGTGAGGTCCTTCCCCACCCACCATCGTCGAACCTCCCTCATCACTGCATCAACTCTCACTCCCCTGACCCCACCCCTTGTTAGGTATTCCTGTCGTACATATATGCCCATTAGTCGACTGTGTATTGGTATTAGCCCCAAACCTCCTCGAGTTACGTGCGTCATAACTATGTCTTTCCCTAACCAATGCCTACGGTAACCCCATATGAAATCCAAAGCCTTCCTCTGTAACCGCAACGCATCGTCCGTCATCAATGGATAGACCGCTGAAACAAACCATAATTTACTATACACCAGTACGTTGACAACTATTACTCTTTGGTGTAATGTTACATCACCTGGTCTCCATCCCGCCATCCTACGAATTGCAGCTGTAACTACAATGGATGAATTAAATGCACGCGCTGCCTGTTCGTCATTGCAAAAATGCACACCACAGATCTTTATCCGCTCAACGGTTCTCCACCCATACTCCGTACCTAACGTCCCGCCCACCCAGGACCCCACCTCCAAAAGTTTGGATTTTTCTCTATTAATGCGCATGGAAGACGCATCGCTAAAAAACCGTATAACCTTATTTATGAACGCTAAACCATTCCTACTATGCACCAAGATGGTGGTGTCGTCCACATAACCTAAAATTTCTACTGCATCTTCCTGTGCACAATCCTCCCCCCCCACCCCACCCATTACCAATCTATAAAAGGGGTCCTGCAAACAGGCAAACAAAAGCTGCGAGAGGGGACACCCCTGCCGCAGCCCCCACCCCATGCCTATCGCGGACCCCACCCTCCCATTAACCTGGACTCGTACATGTGCCTCCGTATATAACATACGTACCCACGCTACTATTTCTTCCCCGAAACCCTGCTTCAATAATATAGCTAATAATGTTTCCCTATCCACATTGTCAAAAGCCTTTTCCCAATCCAATCCGACGACTCTGCCTCCACTACAATCTTTCACGAAACTTTTGAGGCGTCGATGACCATCTCTCATAGATCGGCCAGGAATCCCGTATTGCCCTTCCCATATTACCTTGTCCAAAACTCGTTTCATCCGGTTTGCCAAAATACGCGCAAAAATCTTATAATCCGCCCCCATCAATATGATGGGCCTATATGCCTCCAAAGATTCACAGACCTCGGCCTTTGGTACCAATACTACAACACCCAACCCCGCTTCACCGCCCATGCTACCTCTAGTTTTCATTGAATTGTAAAGTCGAACCAACATGTGTTTTAACAGTTCCCAATGAACGACATAAAAATCACCTGGTATCCCATCCCAACCAGGTGATTTCCTCAGTGCCTGTCCCTGAACAGCCTTGGAAACCTCCTCCTCCGATATACAACCCTCCATGTCCTCTCGATCCACGTCTCTCAAATTTGCCACTATGCCACGCAGTAAAGCTTCCCTCGCCTCTCGATTCCCCTCTCTACCCTTCCATTTTCTCTCAAACCATTGGTCTGCATAGGTCCCAATGCTCTCAGTAGTAACTAGCCTTTGTCCTTTATGATAACCACCCAAGTCATCACCGACCACTACTGACAAAACTGTCGTCGCCATCCGTCGCATTCTGAAACTACGCAGAACCCCAACTGAGGGTTTATCCCCCCAAAGCACCTCCTCAATCCCAGCTCGCACCCTCAAAGCCTGAAATTTATCATTCTGAATTTCCCGTAATTGACTATGTAGACACTATTTCTGCTAGGTCATACCTCCCTCCTGTACCATAACAATCCCTCAGCTGTCCCTCTAAATATTTTTGCTTCCCATATCTATAACACGCCTCCTCCTTCCCTAACCGTCTATAAAAACCCTGTATTGCATGTTTCGCCTTTGAATGCCACCACTCTACAACATCCTCTATCCCATTCCCGTTATTCCAGAAGTCAACCCACCATAACCTGAAAGCTTCCACAGCATCGACTCCTTGCAACAAGCTGACATTTAATTTCCAATAACTAGTAAATACACGGATAGCGCCCTCCCACTCCAGTGTTACCAGAACACCACGGTGATCTGAGAAACCCAGATCAACACAATCGACCCTGCCACCACGGATTAAGTTGGTGATATAAACCCTGTCCAACCGCGCAGCGTAACCCCTTCTACAAAACGTATGTTCCACATTCCACCCGTCGCTACCCACAACATCCACTACACCAATCGCTTGCAATACCTCACGTAAAACCCTTAAATTACACCCCCCACCACGCGGTTCAACGTCTTTTTCCCGGATCACACAATTCCAATCACCTGCCACGACAGAAACTAAGGGTAGACTTCTGAGAAAATAAACCAAAACATCGCGTACAAAATCCTCTTTTACTCGTCGATTTGTTGTCGCTGGCATATATACTCCCACGAAACCCACCTGAATGTTCCCCCACAAACCCACCACACGCACAACCCGGCCCCCTCCGCCCCACTCCCATGCTACAAGCTTAAAAGGGCTGGTCTCCCTTATGCCTATCACAACCCCACCTTTGAGATTATCCGAATTTCCCGCATAGCACTTATACCCTTGCACACGTAATTCACTACCACACCGAAAATTGTGTTCCTGTATAAAAAAAACGTCAACATTCATACGTCTGAGCGATACCTCTACCCAACGTCTCTTGACCTCTGCTCTGAGGCCATTGACATTCATTGTTATACACTTGAACTCTCGGGTTAGGTTTTCTCATTTCGTTTTCCCATCACCTTTATACCTGACTTGGACTTGCCACTGCTGCACCTGCCCGTTTTCCCCACACTCCCACTTAACTTCTCTAAGGGGGGTCCCTTAACTCCCTTGGCTACGTCAGCCCACACCATTTTACCAGACCTTTGACCCGGTGTTAAGACATCGTCCTCCATGTGTGTACTGGGCCTCTTCCGTGACACTCCCTCATAGTCCATAGGCCCATCGCTGTCTGTTCTATGTACCTCGACATCCGTCACCACCACAGACGTAAAAGTCGAACGCCTATCTTCACCGCCCACACGTCCCGCTAGACCATGGTCGACCACAGGCGACACCGCTAATGTAGGCGGTAAACCCTCTGTCGCCGGGCTATCGAGGATCCTCTGTAAGTCTTCAAAACTGGGCAATATCAAGGGCGTTTGTGCCTCCTCTTCCACCTGAGGTGACGCACTGTCCACGCACCCAATCGCCTCGATCTCCGACGCTGGTGATAGCGTCGAGACGATCCCCTCTGCAGCATCCACTGCTTCACTCCACTTTACATCCGCTGGTAAAATCTGCAGCACGTTGTCCACCATTGTGGGCTTCTGATGGCCCAGCTCACCCTCCTCCATCGTATCTTTGAATGCAGTGTCTGTCAGGTCCGACCATTGTTTCCCTCGTCGGTGCTCACAAGACGCCGCCATATGACCCGTCGCACCACACAGGCGGCACGTCCGAACCTGGCCCGGGTAGGTTACGTAGACCTGCGTCTGAAAATCTTCCAACATGACAAACGAGGGAATTGGATGTCTCAATGTTATTTTCATAGAAAAGGAACCTGCGAGCATACCAGCATAAAAACCCTGGGACCAACGCCCAATTTGGACAGCTTGTACGGTGCCATAGCGCCCAAAAGTCCGACGGATGTCCACCTCGTCTGCCTCGAAGGGGATATTACGTAGACGAACCCACGTATAACTTGTCGATACATCACGCAGGCGCACCTCCAGACTAGCGTTGATAACAATCCGTTTTTCTTGAAAGGCATCCACAACACTCACATACGCAGCAGACGACACAAATTTCACAAAAATTCTTGTGTTGCCGTTCAGAGAAATCCCATATAAATCCTCACGTGGGATTCCATACGTATCTCTTATCACAAGAGGCAGAATGACGTCAGCGGTGTCCTGGTATATTGCACCTTTCAATAATTCCACACAGACAGTGTTGACTCTTTTCCTGCGTTCCGCCATCTTGAGAAAACAAAACTTCTCAATACAGACACCAGAGGGCACCAGCCGCACGCTCTGCGTCCGCCCTCACCAACAGCTGGGTGAGAACTGATGGAGCTAATAATTGGTTTAACTCGATTACCTGGTTTGTGTTTTTATTAATCCATACATACAGGGTAAAAATGTATTAGTGAAAATAATTTCTTTCCTTAATTCATCTTTGCCTCTCAATAGACGTTTCATTGTTTTATTGAAATTACTGATAACAGTTTCTAAGGGATTCTATCATAGTTTAGAATAAGTTTCAGTATCATCTACATCATTCATTTTATCTTGATAATCAGTTTCTTTCAAAATTACTATTGCATTTATTTTATCTGCTTTAGTAAGGTGCAATTTTTTATTATTAATAAGTATATCATAAGACTTAAAGAATCTTTGAGGGCAATTGGGAATATTTTGATTTAACAAAGAGTTATATACCATTCTCTTACTAATATTAATTTCATCAGTGGATAAATCAGAGGATTTTTCTAAGTTACAAAAGGCTTTTGCAATTTCAACATTAATTTTTTTAAGTTGAAAAACTTGGACCAAAACCTAGAGCAGCCGTTGCATTTTTATCTAATATTTCATCTGATAAGTTAATTATAATATTGTTATTAGCATGTTTTGTCCAATCACTGTTTTCAATTAAAATGTCTAATTATCTTTGCAGTTTTTTTTTAGTTCATTACAGATTCTGAGTTTATTATAACAATGATCTAACATACTATTTACATTGTAATGGAATGGCCTGATTAACGAGTATTTTTTTTTGTTTCTCAATATTTTGAATGCTTCCTTCTCCTGTATTTTAATAATTTCAGGATTTCATCATAAAAAGTCAGGTGTTGTTGTGGGGTGGCAGCGAGGTGTAGTCTCGTCCTTATATGCCTTCCTGTTAACCTTTTATTTTTATAGTTCCTCGATAATGCTAGAAGTCACGAAAGCGCTTGGAATTTCGTTATTTTTTCACAGTGGTTGTTCTGCATATTGTGATATCACCTGTTTACAGTGATTCTATTATATACACTGTGTAATATATATATATATATATATATATATATATATAAATATATATATATATATATATATATATATCGTGCCGAATATGTAAAACTGGTCAATTAGTAAGAACTCATTTAAAATTAAGTCCTTTCTAAAAATTTCTCATACGTTTAAAGATATATTTTTTTCATTAATGTTAATGTAAAAAATTTTAATTTTGCTCCAGAAGAATCTTAGAAAACTTACCTAACCTTATTATAACAAGAACAATTTATTTTAGCCTAACCCAACTAAATATATTTTAGATTTGTTTACAATAATTTAATAGTAAACAAACAGTGAAATATTTTTTTCGTTAGGTTCAGAATGATTTTGGCGAAATTATTGCGCACACAATTTTCGCTTTTCTTATATGGCAAGATGAGCGTTGCTATTTAAGCCAAGATGGCAAGTTCTGCCTATTCGGCACGACATTATTATATATATATATATATATATATATATATATTATATATATATATATATATATATATATATATATATATATATATATATATATATATATATATATATATATATATATATATATATATATATATATAGTGCATTGAGGTATATGTGGAGACAAAAAAAACTATCTATGGAGGCAAAGAAGGGAATGTATGAAAGTATAGTAGTACCAACATTCTTATATGGGTGTGAAGCTTGGGTGGTAAATGCAGCAGCGAGGAGGCGGTTGGAGGCAGTGGAGATGTCCTGTTTAAGGGCAATGTGTGGTGTAAATATTATGCAGAAAATTCGGAGTGTGAAAATTAGGAGAAGGTGTGGAGTTAATAAAAGTATTAGTCAGAGGGCTGAAGAGGGGTTGTTGAGGTGGTTTGGTCATTTAGAGAGAATGGATCAAAGTAGAATGACATGGAGAGCATTTAAATCTGTAGGGGAAGGAAGGCGGGGTAGGGGTCGTCCTCGAAAAGGTTATAAGGAAGGGGTAAGGGAGGTTTTGTGGGCGAGGGGCTTGGACTTCCAGAAGGCGTACGTGAGCGTGTTAGATAGGAGTGAATGGAGACGAATGGTATTTGGGACCTGACGATCTGTTGGAGTGTGAGCAGGGTAATATTTAGTGAAGGGATTCAGGGAAACCGGTTATTTTTATATAGTCGGACTTGAGTCCTGGAAATGGGAAGTACAATGCCTGCACTTTAAAGGAGGGGTTTGGGATATTGGCAGTTTGGAGGGATATGTTGTGTATCTTTATACGTATATACTTCTAAACTGTTGTATTCTGAGCACCTCTGTAAAAGCAGTGATAATGTGTGAGTGTGGTGAAAGTGTTGAATGATGAAAGTATTTTCTTTTTGGGGATTTTCTTTCTTTTTGGGTCACCCTGCCTCGGTGGAAGACGGCCGAATTGTTAAATAAATATATATATAATGTCATGCCGAACAGGTTCAACGTGCTATTTTGGCTTAAATAACACCGCTCTTCTTGCCGAATAAGGCAAGTGAAAATTTGAGTATGCAATAATTTCGCAAAAATCATTCTAAACCTAACGAAAAAAATAAATTAAATTATTAAACTATTGTAAACTTATCTAAAATATATTTAGTTGGATTAGGCTAAATTAAATTGCGCTTATTATAAGATTAGGCAAGTTCTTTTGGTACAAAGTTATTAATTTTTGCATTAACATAAATGAAAAGAAATATATCTTTGAACGTACAAGAGAAATGTTTAGAAAGGGCTTAATTTTAAATTAATTCAATGAATGAAGAGATGGGTGGACTGCGGTTATGAGATCCTCGTCCCATTTTGTTTTTCGTTGGCAGTTGGTTATTGAGTTCACAGACAATGTGGACTTGAGAGTACTGTTAAAGCTCCTGGACCGAGGGAAGAAGTTTAGTATTAGTTCAGGATCCTTCCTATTAGAGGCTTGGGTTAGCCTAGACGGAAGAGCGTCCAACTGTCATTTTTACGGACTACGGTTCGAGCCCCTCGTCCACCCTCAGTCATGATATCTCTCATATATAAATTATTAAAATCAAGGGGAAGCTCTAAACCCGTAAGATTATACAGCGCCTGAGGGGGGATGTGGAAGGTATTCAGGTTTAATTCAGGGAACTGGAGAACAGATCCAATTCCCAAGATCAAGAGCCCCTCACCAGCATCAAGGAACCTTTCTTGAGGGGCTCATATAAAAAAAAAATGGTTATAACTTATAACCATAAGTTTTTAAAGAGGTGGACCCGTAAGCCAGCGGAAGGCCTCGGTCAAACTCCAACGGCGGGTCATCCGACTAAGACCCGCGTCAGGAAACACTTCTGTTTTCTGACGAACCTTACCTAACCATGATATCTCCACTGTCTACAGCCTCCTCCTCGTTACAACATTTAAAACCCACGCTTCACACTCCTGTTAAGAATGTTGGTATCACTATGGGCTGGTACATCCCCTTTTTTGCCTCAATGGATAAGATTATCACCATAAATGCTGTCATGCACCATTCTTCATCTCTGGTAGACCCATCTGCCGACAAGTCCACTCGTCCACTCCCAAATACATGTATATAAATGCATTTACTTCCTCCATGCTCCCTCCCTCCAATGAAAGATGGGAATCTATCATTGCTTAATATTTTTTCCCCCCATCATCTTGCTCTTTCCTATGTTAACTTTTAATTTCTTTCTTTTTCAAATTCATCTACTAATCTTTGCAATTTCTCTTCAGAATCTCACAAAAGCACCGTGTCATCGGCAAAAAAAAAAAATTGTGACAAGTCCCACTTTGTATCATATTCCCACACCTCTCCTCAACACATTAATGTTTACTCATTTTACAGTCTCATTTGTAAATTTATTAAACAACCATGCTACTACACATCCCTGTCTAAGGCCTACCTTTACTGGAAAATAATCCCTCCCTCTCTCCTACATACTCTAACCTGATCCTCACCATCCACATGAAAACTCTTCAACTACTTTTGCTTGCAACATCCATCATATACCTTTTCTAAATTCATAAATACAACAGTTCCTTGCCTTTGTCAAAGTACTGCACACTTATGTTTCAATGTAAACACTTGTTCTGCACATCTCGTATCCTTCCTAACTTCTTCCTTTCTACCTTTCATACCTACTCTTGAAACTATGTATAGTCTGCAATGGAACGGCATGAAATCCCTATCGCGGGTTTTAAGTATTTTATGGAGAGGGCGCTTAGACACGGGGGTCAACTCAGTCATTAAAAAAACAACGGATATAGCCCCTCTCCACTCAGGTGGCGGCAAATCAATGGCAAAGAATTAAATACAAATACAATAACATCTCAACAATAGCAATAACATCTCAACATAAAAATCTCTGAAAGGATTCCTAACAGCAGGACTACCAACTACTTGAATTCCCAACTACACAACCCAGGGAAGCATAGGTTTAAAGTAGGTCGCTCCTGTTTCTCACAACTACTGGACCACTATGACATGGTCTTGGATGAACAGGCAAGTGTTCGACAACTGCATCATGGTGTAACTGCGCATAAAATGCATGCTAAAGGACTAATTGGATAAGTGGTTAGATGGATCTTTAACTTTCTAACCAACAGAACACAAAAAATAATAGTAAACAGTATTAGAGGCTGCCACATTGAAAAGCTATTCCATAAGGTACGAAACTCGCCCCCATCCTTTTTCTCATCCTCTGTGTTACGCGCCCCTCCTTCACACTCCATTATATACAAAAATAAAAGGCCTGGTTAAAATAAGTTCTGTAATAATATATCGCGAACCACTTTATTACTAGCTAGATAAAGCAGGTTCGACTATATATTATTATCGGGTACGGTATAAATCATCAAAGGTACTCTCAAGCAAGGTTGTATTCAATAAGAGGTTATTCGTTAGGCATTATTATGATATTACATTATATTGTATATTATTATCCCCTCAAGGAAGGTTCCTTGATGTTGGTGAGGGGCTCTTGATTTAGGGAATTGGATCTGTGCTCCAGTTCCCCGAATTAAGCCTGAATGCCTTCCACATCCCCCCCCCCAGGCGCTGTATAATCCTCCGGGTTTAGCGCTTCCCCCTTGATTATAATAATAATGTATATTATTATTGTATTATAGTAGGTTGATTACTGTGTTTTGTTATGCAAGTGGGGAACCACTACTTTAGAAGTCCGGTTGATGGTTCCAGAATTGACGCCTAGCGCTACCTCATGATCGACCTGACGTCAGACCACTAAGGTCCATTGATAAACAACTATGAAGAACAGTACAGATTGAGATTAATAACTAAAGAACAAACGAAAACTATACATCAGTCGCTACTAACAAGGAAGTCTAAGCAACTATTATGCTATGACACGAGAGACTTGGAAAACGCTCTCCAAAATCCTGGGCTCTCGAAAATTGACCAAAACCAGAGACGTTGTCCTAACAAAACCCAACGAACCCTATATTCATCCTATCCTGCGGAAACAACCAATACACTAAATGATTTTTTCTCTACAACAGGATCAAAGCTAGCTAGCAAAATCCCAAATACTAACGCCCAAGCGAGCGACTACCTTGCTGGAAGTTTTCCAAACTCATTATCTGGCTCTAATAAATCTTAGTGAGGTCGCCTTCATAATAAAGTCACTGAAAAACAGGCCAGGAAAGTTAGCTATTATACAAAATAACAGCTATCACCCACCACTGCAACATTATTCAATAAATCATTAGAAATCAACACTTCTCAACAATTTTTACAACAGCAAGGGTTTCCCTAATGCAAAAAGGAGGACACCCATCTGATGGAAATAACTACAGACCAATATCTAACTTGCCATTATCTAAAATCTTCGAAAATACTAATTTGTCTCAACATACTCAACCCCTGCCAGTCTGGTTTTAGGCAAAAAACAAATGATGCAATTATAAAAATGCTAGACTTACTTTATGCAGCTCATTAAAAAAAATGAATAGCCACTGGGCCTCTTTGTAGACCTTTAGAAACCCTTCGCTACAGCAGACCACAACATTCCGCACCTTAAATTACAGCATTATAATATTAGAAGTCGTGCACTAGCATACCTAAATCCTGCCTTAACAACACACACCATGTCTCCGTCAATGGCATAACCTCGGCAATTTGTCCTGTTTCCTGACGAACCTTACCTAACCTAACCTCGTCAATGTGACCTACAGACACAGGGAAACCCCAGTGTTCTCGGCCCTCTACTTTTCCTCATATACATCAAAAATATTCCCAACGTATCTCAGTTACTTAAGTCAATTGCATCCTCTCTAAGATACGTTACTAAGCACCTCCAACAGCACTACTTGTATTATTCTTTAATCTGTTCTTACCTCACAGCATATCACCTGCAACCAATAACTCGCCGAAAGGCTGTTGTAAGAATTACCCGGTCTGGTGCCACACACACACACACACACACACACACACACACTTCAAAAGCTTAACTTACTCAATATACATAATATGCACTCGTACTACCGCGCATATACTTTCTTGATAGCTGCAACAGAAGTCACAGGCATAATACAATAGACAAAAAAAAAAAAAACTGATATCCCCATGTCCGACTCAACCTGTGCCAAAGCACAATGTGCATAAGAGGTCCTAAAATCTGGAACCATGCTTGAAGATTCGAAAGATTCCTTAACCAACCGCTTCAAAACCACTTAAAAAGCGCCTCCTTACCATAATGTGATGCTGACAGCTATATACTGTCAAACATCCTGAAATCTGCTTTCAGACAACTCAGACATCTCTCTTCTTGTTCCAGCTCTCTTTCAACTCTCATATATATTACTTGATAGGCATATACTCTTCATACTTTGCAATAATTCAACTCACTGACGGAAAATGTCTATCTCCCATCTGCCAACATCTTTACTATTATTAAATAAGCACTTATTAAATCTAACATAAAGGCAATATCCCTTAACTATAAATTGTCAGGCTGCGTTTTCACCATCTCTATTCAGTCAACCCATAAAACTGAAGATCACTGAACCAATTTAAATACTACACAATTATTTTGCAATTGACCATTTGTCATTTGCAATCTTTCTTATTGTACTTGACTGTAGTTAACTGCACAAGAAGTATTATATAATATGCTGTGTTTGGTTTTAATTAACAGGTAAGCCTTATGATAGTTTGCCCGAAATGCATTTCACATTAAGTGGCTTTCTTTTACGACTATTTTTGTACTAGTTCACGTAAACTGACTTCATTTCTTTAATGGCTCAGAAATAAAATTATTAATATTTGGCAGAGATGTAAACTATAGTACTATGTCTTCCTTTGCTGGCGATACTAGAATTTACACGAGTGAGACATCCACTGAAGGCACTATATTGTGCCTTTTTGTTATTTATTTAGTTATTTATTTATTAACTATACCAAGTCTTCCAGTGGGCCGCGGGAAACTTGAAGCTCAAATGAGGACAAATTTCAGTTATTCCGTTATAGAAAACTTGAGGAAATAAGAGCTAGAACGGAGTATAAAACAATTGTTTTCCGCTCGATTATGTGGTTAGAATTTGCTTTATACTCCGTTCTAGCTCTTATTCCTCAAGGTTTCCATAACGGAGTAATTGAAATTTATCCTCCTTGAGCTTCATGTTTCCCGCGGCCCACTGGAAGACTTGGTATAGTGTCCTCAATGGATGTCACTTATGCAAATTTCCAAGCACTTGGGAGTGATATTGTCAAGAGGATGTCACCTTCAAGGATTTTAAATGCGAGGAAAATGAGCATGGACTTCCCAAACTTGGGATGCCAAGTCGTTGATCCTTTAATTCACTTGTTCTCTCTAGGCTGGAATACTACTGTACACGAACAGTCCTTTTCAGCGCAGGAGAAACTGCAGATCCGGAGAGTGTACAGAGAACGTACTCTGCCAGGATAAGTATAGTCAAGCACCTTAATTACTGGGAACGTTTGAAGTGCCATGATCTGTACTCCCTGGATCGCAGGCGAGAAAATTGCATCATAATTTACAACTGAAAAGCCTAGAGGGCCTGGTCCTAAATGTGCATACAGAAATCACTCCCTACGAAAGCAAAAGACTCGGCAAACAGTGCAACATATTAACACCATTCATCAACAACCACAACGCAATTCATCCACCACAACGCTCATTCACACCACTCATCCACCACCACAACACCACTCATCCACTATCACAACACCACTCATTCACCACCATAACGGATTACTCATCCACCACCACATTCATCTACCTCCATTACACCAACACCACATTCATCAAACACCACAAAACCCACACCAACACATCACAACACCAACAAAACCCCGATACCAGCCCAACACGCACCACTTTAACAAAATGCTACCTACACAACATACCACTACCACCACGTCACAACACACTCCACAACACTACAATACACACTATCCCTTGACCACTAAAACACTCACAGCTACCACAACACTCTCAAATACCACACTCACAAATACAACACTTACAAATACAACACAACTACCACAACACTCACAAATACCACATCATTCACGACTACCACAACACTCAGAAATACAACACTCACAACTACCACAACACTCACAACTACCACAACATTCACATACTCCAGACTGATGGAAACAAAAAACAGCTCCCCCCCCCCCACAATATAGAGGACAATATTAATGTATCGAATCCTATACATGCATTACACACTAATATAATACATATATGTGTGCAATGCATATTATTTTACCTCACATGGTAAAGAAAGCAGCAGCTCCAGAGGCGTGGGTAGCACTCACGCCCACTCCCATATCAGCGCCACCGAGTCACGAAAGAGCGACGAAATGTCGCTACTGGCCACACAACACAAAAACTTTTTCAGCGGAGTATGACCAAGAACAGTGATGTATTTTTCACTGCTGGTTCTTTCCTGTTTATTCCTTGTTGTTTTAAGTTACTATTAATCACGATCTTCGTTGTTATTGGTCACTTAAAGGAGGCTTCACTATCGGTTCTTCAAAATTCTTTACATCACTAGGATAAAACGTGTTTCAAATACTCTGAAATGCTTACACATTCTTACGATGTCAATTTACACGAGTGAGAGCAAGTGGTGTTGATATGAAGGGCCGACAGTGTGATACGGGTCTCGCGTGAGCGAGTGCTCCAGTGATGGCTGGCAGGAGAGACACTGTTACAATACGACCGTCTTCGATGCTACACATAGCAACAGTAATACATTCAAGAGCACAGCAACCAAGCTCAACTCAAAGGGAATAATCTCGTACTGCTCGCCTTATTCCCGTATCCAATAATCGAAGGAAAATGTAGAAAACTATCACATAAGAACACACATGTGATATAATTCTCCAGTTTCATCGGGGATGATGACGTAAACGGTAGTGTAATATTGTATATTAAATTATTAGTTGTGGGTCTGGCAACACGGGAGTGCAAGAGGGAGGCACATTATGCTCGGTGCGGGGCCCTCCGCTCTGGTCAATGACTGTGTGTAACGCTGCAGCTACACGCAATATACAACACTTCTCACATTTACTAATACACTTAACTCGTATATCCTATCAAAACTTTTTTTTTCTCCATTTCCACACCTGCCTGGCGTGCCTTCCTGACACATTTCCCATGACACACGTGTCCTGATTATGTCATCACAGTACACCTGCCCCGGTCCACGCGATGCTGCATCAAGTATTAACATCTATTTCGTCTCATCAATCGTCAAGGACTTTCCCCCACGTGTGTGACTCCACGCTTGTCTATGTTTGTCTGTCAAGCCACTTGATGTAAGACTGTCACACCGCCGCTCCGGGTATCTACACTTTTACCATACAGATGTTTGCATTCTACACGTGTAGTGGAGTTCTTTTAATTAATTTTGCTGAATTTTTATTTTTTGTACGCTAATGAATTTGCAGATTCTTACAGGTTAAGAGCCATCATCCTACCTCATCTTATTTACAAGCTTAGTTATTTACAGGCTAAGAACTGTTATCCTACCTCAGTTCACTGACAAGTTGAGAACTGCTGTCCCAGTACAGCTCATTTAAGGCCCCATAGGATGCCACCCAAAACAGGTTAGGTTAGGTTAGGCTTGTCAATCAGCTTACACCCAAGTACCTGTTTCTTGCAAGATGAACAGCTGCAGCAGGTGTATGAACTGTAACACCCAGTTACCTATTTACCATAAGGTGAAGAGTAGAAACAGGTGTCAAGAAACCACTAGGGTACCTATTTACTCGTAGGAGGAGCGAGGACAGCCATTTGGTAGGTCATTTAAATTTAGATATAAAATGGTTATAACTATGGCCATAATTTTTAAAGGAGAGGACCGGTAAGCCAGTGGAAGGCCTCGGTCAGATGACCAAAAGCTCCAACGGCGGGTCATCATCTAAGACCTGTTTCCTGACGAACTTTTCCTAACCTAACTTAACCTCATTTAAATTTGATGTGTTGATACATCTGGCAAAATAGTTATTGAATGATGGTAGAAGACGTCCAGAGATAAAATATATAACAATAATAATGTGGAATTAAACACCTTTACATGTAGACGTTTCGCCAACCAGTAGTTTTATCAATACAAAGATATGAAGTGTGACATATTTATTAGAAAACGTTTCGGTCCTGAGACCTTGATCACTTCTAACATACAGAGCTTAAAAGACATTATATATAGGCGGAGCGTGAGGTGTGAGTAACTCACACCTCACTCTCACGAGGTGTAACTCACACCTCACAGCCCATTTTGCAATTAATTCAGCCTACAGTAATATTTTACGTTCTTATCTTTTCAATGTGTTTCCTTCCCTTGCAAAGTCAGTTTCAATGAGTTGTTCTTCCTCTTGCAGTGTATGTTAAACATTTTTTTTTTTGCTTCTGCAGAATTAGTTACATTTCTTTTATTTCAATTTTAGCGTTTTGTGTCATAATTGTGTTATTTTTATAATTCCTTATTCACTATTCCTATCTCATTTGTTTTTTGTAACTTCTTTGACATTATGTTTCACATACCCTCGAGTGATACTTTAGTGAATGGCGTCAGTCAGGCCTCTCAGGCTACTGCTGCTCCTGAGAACATCCCTGATAGTTCCTTATCGACTGAAAGACTAACCCAGACTCTGAGACACTGTAGTTTTCCTCGTGACTCTCTTGATGCTTTGTCTTTATTCAGTGGCCATGTACATAATCTTGAAGCGTGGTTTACTGCCGTTCGTTCTCGTGTTAATGCCCTGGTGCACGGTCCTCCATCAGAGGAAAGTCTTATCAGACTTGCGAAAGCATCGGGCGACCGATGACCTTCACGTTGTCGATCTCTTTGAAATGAGAGACTTCCGGAATCTTACTTTTTTATATATATTTTATTTAAAACAAAACATTAAATAGATAAAAGAACACAGTATCAGTTCTTACACAGAATTATAAATTTCATTGTCAAAATACACACAGACGTTTAACTTTGTGCTGACACAAACTGCCCCTCATCCCCTACACATTATATCCCATGTACCTATGTTAAGCAAGATTACACAAGACTAAATTACAATATGTATTATTATTATTATAAACAAAGAAGCACCAAACCTACCATATGAATTTATTTTCCACTTTGTTATTTATATATTATTAATCCTTCATAAACAAGTACATGTATAAACAAGTACATGTATAAACAAGTACATGTATAACTAAGAAACAAACACGAACTATAAGTAATGGCTCCAGTACTCAGTCTACTGGGTTACACACAATCTACTGGGTTACACACAATCTACTGGGTTACACACAATCTACTGGGTTACACACAATGAGACATCATGACAGTACAACACTGTCTATAACTTACACAACCGATACTCACCCACACCTGTGAGTAATTATAAGAATGATACAAAACAAAATGACAGTACCCCTCAAAATGTATACTTTCATTGACCAGATTATACAAATAAACCCCGTTCTTCTGACCTTTAATATATTGTTATTTAAAACATAGAACAAATACAATAATGTATAAGATTATAAAATTAAAAACCATACTAGATATTACAAAACCTCTAGTACACAATCCCGGTACATTTAAAGAACCCCATAAATCATGGCCATATTACAACCATATACATAACCCACAACCATATACATAACCCATAACCATATACATAACCTACAACCATATACATAACCCATAACCATATACATAACCTACAACCATATACATAACCTACAACCATATACATAACCCACAACCATATACATAACCCATAACCATATACATAACCTACAACCATATACATAACCCATAACCATATACATAACCTACAACCATATACATAACCCACAACCATATACATAACCCATAACCATATACATAACCTACAACCATATACATAACCCACAACCATATACATAACCCACAACCATATACATAACCTACAACCATATACATAACCCACAACCATATACATAACCCACAACCATATACATAACCCACAACCATATACATAACCCACAACCATATACATAACCCACAACCATATACATAACCCACAACCATATACATAACCCACAACCATATACATAACCCATAACCATATACATAACCCACAACCATATACATAACCCACAACCATATACATAACCCACAACCATATACATAACCCACAACCATATACATAACCCACAACCATATACATAACCCACAACCATATACATAACCCACAACCATATACATAACCCACAACCATATACATAACCCACAACCATATACATAACCCACAACCATATACATAACCCACAACCATATACATAACCCACAACCATATACATAACCCACAACCATATACATAACCCACAACCATATACATAACCCACAACCATATACATAACCCACAACCATATACATAACCCACAACCATATACATAACCCACAACCATATACATAACCCACAACCATATACATAACCCACAACCATATACATAACCCACAACCATATACATAACCCACAACCATATACATAACCCACAACCATATACATAACCCACAACCATATACATAACCCACAACCATATACATAACCCACAACCATATACATAACCCACAACCATATACATAACCCACAACCATATACATAACCCACAACCATATACATAACCCACAACCATATACATAACCTACAAACCCTCCTTTTACAATAATCATTATTTTTTTTATATTTTATTTAAAACTCAGGTACAAAAAATATATGGGTACATAATCAATATGTAACAAGATACAGGCAGTAAAACGATAATCTGCAGTGACTACACAAATACCAAAGAAGCACTTATATAATGACATCAGAATTGGCTGCTGCACTCCAATCAAACACTACTTTTATGTATTGTGCTTCATGTGAAAAGATGGTCTTATAATAAAAACGATAGTCCTACCTAGTAATGCTTACACTCCCCCCCCCCTTGAAAAACATACCACTTTCACCTGAGTATACTCATTGACATCTCTTATACATTTATTAGAGCTTTAAGGACATCATTGACAACATGTATAAACACAATCCAGCCATCTAAAAGGCTGACTATAATACAAGAAAAGTCTGAACATGATGGCACACATCCACCAAAGAAACCAATCCACACCCTAACCCTCATATACCCCATGATAACAATCAATATCGTGCACGGTGGTGGATTTAATACACTACCGCTGACTCTTCACCCCCACCCCCCACATGCCTAGTAACTGTGTCTGCCGTCACCACTCATAACCTCCACCAGTCATTGAATTTAAAAATACATTAAAGTACAATAACATAAAGGAATATGAGAACCCCTTATCGTCTCCGCCACAGAAAAATAAAATTGTTACATTTTCTAAATACATACTGCTGATTCATCTTTGTGCTTACAAAATATCCCCCATCCCCTATGCTTTTTATCTCTTGAGTCCAAAGCTAAAAACCAGATTATACATTTCATCAATCAAATTATATTACAATAAGCATAATAATATCAATACTTATCATCCGACTAATAGGTGTACATTATTATCACCCTGAGTTCCATGAAATTTACATAAGAATTAATACATATATTGACAATCCTCACAATCCTTCCCGTCTTCTAAATACAGTGTACATATATCCAATGACATTTCGTTATGATCCAATCATATTTACTTTACACTTCCCCTTTTCCCCAGTGCAAGATAAATGCCACTTGCACTAGACGTCACAACACCTTACATTTGTTCACTTAAAACGTATAAAATAAGAACTAACATAAATAACTTATAACAATATATAGATAGTAATTATTTGACAAAGTGAAGAATACCAACTAATATGGTAACAGTACACTAGAAATTGTAACTCACTCACTAATACATATTCCCATTTTTTATGTATTATGTTCAACAAAATATATATATTTATTAACAATGTTCCAGAGCAATATCAGACTTACTCTGTCACGCACTAAGTTACACAATATAACTTATGGCTCCTAATAAAACATGTACCGGGCAGTACTACCTCAATCATTAACAAAACCAACCTGGCAAAAGACACTTCAGAAAGCCACCCCCTGCCATCCCCTGACCCCATGCTATCTGTATTAAAAAAACACAAACTCACGTTCCCTTCCATGCTCAAGTTCGTACCTGACGTCGAAAGTCATAAAACCCCTGTCTCTTAACCAAATGTCACCAGTTCACCCCCCCTACGCCCCCCCTCATTCCTAACTACTTTACACCCATATGCTCCACTACCACACACTTTTATTCCACCTTCCATCCTCCACTAATCTCAAAAAAGAACAAGAATGCCAGTTTAGGGAGAACCAGCCCAATCCAGCTCTAAACTACACCCAACCCTAACATTACACCTACCGACAGATTACGATAACCCAAGGGAAAACTATTTACCCACAACCTCCCATATAGTAGCCTATTTCTGCATACTCTACGATACACACTCGCCGCAAGCGCCCGCACCCTATATTCACCCCCCACCTCCCGCATGCACCAAGACACATACAAAAAATCTGCCACTACATACATCACTGCCCTCCGAATGTCCTTGGAAACCCCTCCCACATCAAAATGCAAAGCCCTCAAAGTCGAAATGTTTCTCCCCCCTCCCGCCACTATACCCAGAACTCTCGCTAACCATGCCCTTACAAAACCCAAGTTTTCACAAAAATATATGGCATGAAAAGCCGTCTTCTCTTCCTCACAATGCAAACAAGTGCCAGCACCTACATAACCCATTCTATATAGCACTGACCTTGTAGCTAGAATTCCCATAAAGAATCTATAAACCACTTCACGAACCCTTGGCTTTAATCTGATCTTCTGAAAGTCTTCCCAAATGCCCCTCCAATCATACATTGGGTATGTAGCTACTCCCTGTATCACTGTACCCTGCCAACCTGTCCTCCCAAGCCTACTTACCCTTACTTTTTTTGCTTCCCTTCCTGCCAACAAATTTCGCACCATATCTTCACACTCCAGTAGTGCCTTTCCCTTCCACCATTTTTGCACATCCTTCATGACCTCTCCCACCCTTCTACCCCTCTCCCCTCCCACCCTCAAGTACCGCTGCTTCACATACACTGCCTTCACTCGTGTGTCCAAAGGTATAAGACCCAGCCCACCCTGCCGCACGCCCATCATCACCACCTCCTTCCGTAGCCATGGCTTCCCATAACCCCACACATACCTCAAAACCACCCTCTCCAGTTCCTGAATATCACACGACCTCAGGGGATATATTTCTGTCACGCCCCACACTTTACTGTACACAAGTGTATTTACTACCACCACCCTCTGCTGCAATGTTACATCCCCAGCCCTCCACCTGCGCATCCTACCCATCGCTCTACTCACTACTTCCTTGGAATTTATTCTCTGTGCCTCCCCAGCATCCGCCATATACACAACCCCACATATCTTAATTCTATCCACTATGTTCCACCCATACTGTTCCCCCCCCCACCCACGTGCCTACTTCTAATAACTTTGACTTTGCTCCATTAACCCTCATCCCTGTCGCCCCACCAAAAATCTCTATTATACGTCCCACATTCCCCAATCCTATTTCCCCTCCTACCAAAACTGTGGTGTCATCCACATACCCCACAATACCACATCTCCCAGGACCCACCTCTCCCTGTTCCCACACTCCTTCCTCTATAAGCCTATAAAAAGGGTCCTGCATGCATGCAAAGAGGATTTGAGACAAGGGGCAACCCTGTCGCAAACCCATCCCCATCTGCACCGGCAACCCTAACTTCCCATTAACCTGCACCCTGACCGTTGCAGGCGTATACAAAGTAGTCGCCCAGTGCACAATCTCATCACCAAAACCCTGTTTTTTTAAAATACACCACAACATATGTCTATCTACACTGTCATAAGCCTGCTTCCAATCAATCCCCAAGATCCCCCCCCCGTTGTCTACCCTCCACAAAATCCTTAATTCTTCCATGCCCCTCACGCATACTTCGACCTGGAATCCCACACTGTCCTCTATGTAGGACTCGGTCAAGCACCTTTTTCATACGGTTACCTAAAACCTTCGCAAAATCTTTATAATCTGCACACATGAGGGAGATCGCCCTAAAAGCACCCAAGGTCTTCGCCCCCCCCTCCCTTATAGACCAAAACTACTATCCCCGTGCCCTGCGATTCCCCCAACACTCCCCTTTCCTTCATACAGTTAAACAACCAGACCAGACATTCCTTCATACAATCCCAATGTGTAATATAGAAATCATTAGGAATTCCATCAATGCCCGGCGCTTTTCCCCTACTCAAGCCCATTACCGCCTCCTCCACCTCCTCCTCACTGATCCTACCCTCTATTACCGCACTCTCCTCCTCCCCTAAAATACCTCGAATTCCTTCTCCCAGAATCTCTCCCTCCCTCTCTCCTCCCTCCCTCTGCTTAAAATTCTCCCTAAACCAATAATCAGCATAATTGCTCATTCCATCGGTGGTACTAAGTACCTGCCCCACCCTATATCCCCCCACCCCTTTACACACCTCTAATCCCATAATCGTGGTCATCTGTTGCCTATTCCTAAATCTCCTCAAAACACATCCTGACGGTTTGTCACCCCATAGAACCTCCTCTAAACCTTCCCTCACACATATCGCATCAAAACGAGAATTTTGTATATCCCTCAATCTTCCCCTTAAAACCTCTTTCTCCATGTCTAGCCCCCCCTCCCCCTTCATAACAATCATTTAGCTGCCCCTCTAAATATTTCTGTAAACCATACCTCCACCTTGCCTCATCCCTTCCTCTATGCTGGTAATACTCCCTAATCTGCAATTTAGCGTGCTTCTCCCACCATTCCAAGACATCCTCCTCTTCATTGCGAGCCTCCCATAGTTGCTTCCACCATTCCCTAAAAAACAACCCCTCCCCCTCTCCCTGAAGTAGCCTCACATTCATTTTCCAATAACCCACATACCTACGAACCATCCCTTCCCATGCCATCTCTGCCAAAACGGCACGATGGTCCGAAAAACCTAAATCTATTGTCATTACACGTTCTACTGTTATATCTCGAGTTATATATATATACGATCCAACCTGGCAGCATAACCCCTCCGCATAAACGTGTGCTCTACTTTCCACCCATTGCCCCTGACTATGTCATAAACCCCTGCATCCCTCAACAAATCCCTCAATACTCCAAGCACACACCCTGCCCCTCTCGGCTCCACATCCTTATTCCTGATTACACAATTCCAATCCCCACCTATTATAGAAACCATTGGTAAACCCTGCATGTAGAAAAGCAAAACCTCCCTTACAAAATTCACCTTTACCCGTATGTTACTATCTGCCGGCACATATATCCCCAGAAAACATACTCTAATCTCACCCCATATCCCTTCCACCCTCACCACCCTCCTCTCCCCTCCCTCTTCCCACTTGAGCACGTGGAATGGGCTGGACTCCCTCACTGCCACTGCCACCCCACCCTTTAATTTCCCTGAACTACCAACATACATCCTAAAACCGTTCAGCCTCAACTCTCTGCCATACTTGAAATTGTGTTCTTGAATAAAACACACATCAATGTTAAAACGCCGCAAAACATCCTCCAACCATACTCGTTTACCGTCAGCTCTAAGGCCATTCACGTTTATCGTTAGACACTTAAAGATTCAGAAAGGGTGGCTTTCCTCTATGTCTCTGTGACCTGTCTGTTCCACTTTTTGCTGCTTCTGTCTTTTCCCGTGCACTCTTTCTCGCCTGTACCCCCCCCCCCCTGTGCACTACCCTGCCCCTTCTTAATCACTCCTGCCCACGTCTTCTTCCCTGTACGCTGAGCTGGTGTTATAACCTCCTCATCCGACGAGCCTCCAGCCCTCTTTCTAGATGTGCCCTCAATTTCCATATCAGTATTTCCATTGCCCTTGTGCACCTCAGCTTCCACCTGTAGCAACTGCAACATGCCAGGCTCTGACCCCAGAGGCTCTGGAATCTGCTCAATCAAGTCCTTCTCAACCATCAGAATTCTCCTGTCTGTAGCTGGGTTCTCCTTTGCAGGCACGTCCAGGAAAGACTTAATCATCTCCTGTAGGGGCGTAGATAACTCCTGTGGATCACCGGTCTCTCCCACCCCCACAGGCTGCTGCTCAACTCCCGGGCCCGTTTGCGGGGGAGCATCCGAAGCCACTGGTAGTGTCACACAATTCTCTAACACGCCCTCCACTTCGTCCGCCCAATTACCTTTGCCTGCTGCACTCAAAGTCTTCGGCAGGGGTTCCGCCTGAGACTCTGTGACTACTTGCCGTTCCCAAGGCCGCGGCGCTGCTGCTTTACCACATCCGGCCGCCATGTGGTCAAAAGCGCCGCACAGGCGACACGTCTTTCGTTGTCCCGCGTAGGTCACGTACAGCTGTGTCCTAAAATCCTCCAGGACAACATACGATGGAATAGGTCTTCTTAAAGACATCTTAACGGTGTAAGATCCTGCCGGCAACCCTTCATAGATTCCCTCTGTCCATCTAACTAAAGTTATAGCATGCACCTCACCATATCTTTGAAATGTCTCTCTGATATCTACATCGTCTGCCTCGAAAGGAACGTTGCGGATCCTCACCCAGGTGTAGTATTTTGAGGCATCCCGCAGGCGTACCTCCAGACCAGATGATTCGGTGATGTTCTTCTCCTGGTACTGAGTCACCGTCCTTTCATATGCCTCCACTGTGCAGAACTTTATGAAGATTCGTGATGATCCATTAAGTGCTATTCCGTGTAATTCATCAACTTCAATGCCAAACGTGTCCCGTATAATCGTTGGTAATAAAACAGAGGCATTCGTAGGGTAAATTGCCCCTTTAACAAGGTCAACACACACGGTGTTGCTCCTCCTGCGGTAGCTGGCAACCATCTTGGTGAAAACAGGAAGTTGCGCACCAGAGAAAGCAGGAGCTGTTTGCGCAGTGCGTCCACTCAGCCCGAAAGCAAAGAGGACAATGAATAATCATTATTGCCAGTGCAGACACAGCTGACCCTTCTACCCCCCCCCCGTATGTACAGTCCCCGTTCTAAATAACATACATTAATTTTCCTAATGAATGGTCATTGATAACAATTTCAACTAAAATAACCCAACCAACCGACTTCCAAACAAAAACAGTCGGAGTCATTATAAAACATGTAGGAATGAGTCCTACAATCATATATATATGTATACATATACGCATGCATATACAAACATACGTGTATGTGCACTTATTCGTACAGAACTAACTGGATCATACATAGAAATAAAGCGCTAAATGACTTGCCTGCAAATAAACTAAAAATATTACATTCAATGATAGAACTATACCTAAGACAATTGGTTCCCACAAACACACCTACACATACACAAAGTTAATGTTACCAATTAACACTCAATATATAATAGGACCTTCCATACAAAATAAGGGTATATATAAACCCCATCAAATACTTATATATTTTCGTACATAGTGCATAAAGTACCCATTCCATACGATAAAAAAGAGACGTATGACAAGGCTAAATCTATCATCAGATTCGAATATATAAAACATAACCTCACAATATACATATAAATATAAACCCCCTATATAAAATGGTTGTTATAACAATAAGAGAAAAAACCGAAAATCACATACAACTTTTGACTCTGTGATTTTACAAATTCATAAGGTCTACATACCCTGGAGCCCCCAACGGCTCCCTACAAATAAACTTTACCCACATCCACCACCTTGCAAACCAATCAGCCTTCCTCATCAGGCTTCCAATCACTCCAAGAGGACACACCACTGAAGAGACCAACCCCTTGCCTCTCACCCCATCACCAAACGGAGTAGACGTTCAACAGTAAGTCCACGATATCCTTCCGGAAAACTAATTACCCACCTTCCCCCATATAATTGTTTGTTCCTACATGCTGTCCTATAAAAACACGCCGCCAACGCTTTTATCTTAATGTTTCCCTCCACCTCCCTCATCCCCCAAGAAACATACAAGTAATCAACTATTACATATCTGATAGCACTCCCCACCTCTTTGGGTACTCCTCCCATATCTAACATTAAAGCCCTAAGGGGTGATATCTGTCCCCCCCCCAATAAAAAGAAAACCCTCTTCAACCACAATCGTACCCCCTCCAAAGCAGAACAAAAATATACTACATGAAAAGCCGTTTCAACTTCCCCACAAAAACTGCATGACGCCTCTCTCACAATACCCATTCGTCTTAGCACCTCTTTCGATGCTAACATCCCCATAAGAAATCTATATACTAATTCCCTCGCTCTTGCCAGTATTCTTAATTTACTAAATTCCACCCATATCACTCTCCAATCATATGTGGGATACACTGCCATCCCTTGCATTGATTCCTGACGACGACCCACACCCACTAACCGTTTTACCTTGAGTTTTTTAACATTGCGTACCTTTAACATAAACCGCAACATATCTTCACACTCCACTAAGTCCCTGCCACCCCACATTTTGCGGATATCCCCCATCACCTCCCCCACCCGAAGACCCCTTTCCCCCGCTGCCCGAATATACCTCTGCTTCACATATAGCGCCTTCACCCTAGACCCTAATGCCATCAATCCCAATCCAATGTGTCATTACCACATCTTTGCCCAACCACGCCCTCCCATAACCCCACACATACCTTAAGACTCTTCTTTGTAATTCCATAATATCCTGACTTCGTAATGGGTAAATTTCCGCCACTCCCCACACCTTACTATAAATCAGCGTATTTACCACCACAACCCTTTGATGCAAGGTTACATCCCCGGCCCTTAGACTCCTGAGCCTACTCAAAGTTCTGTCCATTACCATTTCTGAATTAACCCTCCTGCTCTCCTGTGCATCTGCCAAAAACAAAATCCCACAAATCTGTAGCCTATCTACAGTTGTCCAACCAAACTCCTCCCCCAAGGTCCCTCCTACCTAAGCGCCTACCTCCAGCAACCGTGATTTCTGCTTATTAACTCTCATCCCAGTAGCATTCCCAAAAATCTCAATTACCCTTCCCACTTTACTTAAATCTTCTATCTCATTAAGTAAAACAGTTCTATCATCTACATAACCAAAAATATTCCCACAAAATCCACCACTCTCCCCCATCCTTCCCATCCCACCATCAACCAGAACATAGAAAGGATTCTGCATACATGCAAAGAGTATTTGGGAGAGTGGACACCTCTGCCTTAAACCCCTCCCCATGCTTACAGAACTACCCAACCTACCATTTACCTGTACTCTCATTGATGCATTCTCATACAAAGTCCTCACCCATCCAACCACCCTCCCTCCAAAACCCATTCTCACCATACTCTCAATCAAAAATTCCCTATCCACATAATCATAAGCTTTCTCCCAATCCAGACCTAGTATACCTCCCTTATCACTACCCTCTAGGAAATCCCGAATACGTCCATGACCTACCCGCATACTCCTCCCCGGGATACCAAACTGTCCCCCATGTATCACCGACCCCATGACCTTCTTCAGTCTATTACCCAAAATTTTCGCAAAAACCTTGTAATCTGCGCACATCAAAGATATTGCACGGTAAGCACTCAACTCTCTACCCCCCCTTCTTTGGCACCAAAACTATGACACCCGTACTTTGCGATGTGCCCAACTTCTCACTAGTTAACATATGATCCAATAGCCTAACAAAACACTGCCTAATACACCCCCAATGTGCTCTATAAAAATCATTTGGTATACCGTCTATCCCTGGTGTTTTCCCGGTACTCATCCCGAAAACTGCCTCTTCCACCTCAGCCTCACTTATACCAACCTCCAACCCCACTCTATCCTGCTCACTTAAAACGCTATGGAACCCCCCTTCAAAAATACCCTCCCAGGAACCCCCCTCCCTCCAACTCCATTTCTCCCTAAACCAACTATCTGCATAGAGACTCATACTTTCCGTATTGGAGAGGACTCGACCCACTGGATACCCTCCCACCCCAGGGCTTGTCTCCAATTGTAGAATGGTGGTTACACTCTGTCGGTCCCTAAATTTACGTAAAACATACCCAGATGGCTTATCACCCCACAAAACATCCTCTAACCCCGCCCTAACCCTAATTGCATCAAACCTATCATTGTGTAATTCAGTGATTCTACTCCGCAGACTGTCCATATCATCCCTCCTACCACCTCCCCCAACATAACAATCTTGCAACTGTCCCTCCAGATAATTTTGCAACCCATAACGCCACCTCGCCTCTTCTCGTCCCCTAACCTTAAAAAAATTCGCTATTCCAGGTTTTGCCTGCATTTCCCACCAATCTAACAGATCTATCTCCCTGTCCCTAGCCTCCCAAAAAGGCAACCACCAATCACTGAAAAAAGGCCCCTCCCCCTCCTCCTTAAGAAGCCTTACATTTAATTTCCAGTACCCAGAATAAATACGCACCACTCCATCCCACATCAAATCTGCTATTACCGCCCTGTGATCCGAAAACCCCACATCGAAGGTTTGCACCCTCACAACATCTATACCCTGCTTAATATAAATTCTGTCCAATCGCGCTTCATATCCCCTACGGACGAACGTATGCTCCACTAGGTATCCCCCCCTCCCCACCACATCAACAACCCCAATATCTCGCAATACATCCCTCAGCACACTCAGCACACAACCCGCCCCTCTCGGTTCGACATCACCACTCCTAATCACACAATTCCAATCACCTCCTATTACTGTTATAGCAGGCAAACCTCTCAAGTGATACAGGAATACCTCTCTGACAAAATCTACTTTTACCCTGATATTGCTAGTTGCTGGCATGTAAACTCCTACAAAGCTAGCTCGACTCTCACCCCAGACACCATCCACCCTGACGATCCTCCCACCCCCCCCCTCTCCCCAACCGATGACACGCAAGGGGCTGGTCTCCTTTACCGCCACTGCTACGCCACCTTTCAGTTGCAAACCACTAGTAACATACATCCGATATCCTTTCACCCGCAACACACAACCAGCCCTGTGATTATGCTCTTGCAAAAAGCACATGTCAACATCAAACCGCCTTAAAAACCACTCCAACCAAACTTTCTTGACCTCAGTCTTAAGTCCATTAACATTAAGCGTGACACATCTGAAAATTACAGAAGGGGCGGCTTTCCCCTATGCCTCTGGGATTTACCCACTGCACTTTTCATATTATGTGTTCCTTTGCCACTCGAGTTTTCCTGTGCAGTCACCTCCCCCCTCCCTTTCCCACTTTGCAACTCAGGCACACCTCTACCACAATGTGTCATCAGCTCCACAACCGCTGCCCATGACTTCTTCCCCGGCCTCTGCCCCGGGGTAATGACCTCGTCTATCTCTGATGCCACAGTTCGTTTCCTAGAACTCCCACTTACACACATCTCCCTCAGACGAATCCTCCTGGTGTACCTCCATGGCCACCACACGCTCCAGCCCATTCTTACTCAAGTCTTCCTCCACAATTTGTTGCCCCTCCAACGCTCCAGCTTCACATGAACTGAGGACACCTTTTGCACAGGGTTTCTCCCCATCCAAAAAATCCTTGATCACATCTGCCAATAAACCATCCTGGGTTGAAGCTTCCTGGACGAAAGACTCCTCAGATGTCACCTTCGACTCCCCCGACGACCCTGGGAGAGTGACACACGTCTCCGCCGCCGCCACCTCCCGGTCGACCTCTTCACTCCAGAGGTCAGGCCTCCGGCCTCCCGAGGCATCAGAGCCAGGCACCAAATCACATGACTGTTGTATCACAATTGGAGCTTCCAGAATTCGAGAAGCCCCCCTCCTAGGACACTGGGCTGCCATGTGCTCATAAGAGCTACACAGACGACATGTTTTCCGTTGCCCAGCATAGTACACATAAACCTGTGTTCTACAACCGATCATCGTAACATAGGATGGTATAGGCCTTGTTAAAGACATTTTAAGGGTGTAAGAACCTTCCGGCATTCCTTCATATGGACCATCCCTCCACACCCCCATTGTTGCAGAATGCACTGTCCCATAACTGCGAAAAAACTCCTGTAGGCCATAAGCCGTAGCCTCGAAGGGTACATTCCGTACCTTCACCCATGTGAAGTACTTAGAGACGTCATGTAACACAACATCCATTGTTGAATTCACACTCATGCGTTGTTCCTGGTAATGCTCGACAATTCTTGTGTAGAAACCAGCTCGTAGAAATTTCACAAAGATTCTTGTTAAACCATTAAGAGCGGCGCCATACAATTCCTCGTTGGGAATACCATATGTATCCCTGATGATGTTAGGGAGAAGGACGTTCATCGTATCTCCACTTAACGTACCACGAACCAGTTCTATGCAGATAGTATTTACTCTCCGTACTGTATGTTCTGCCATTTTGATATCCCAAAATGAGCAGAGCACGTCCTCACTACTCAATGGTTGTTGCTGAACTAAGGTTAGCTCGCCTGAAAACAGCAGAGGGGTGCAGAGCACAACCGCACTCCACCGTGGTCAGGCAGCGAAATGCCGGAATCTTACTAAGTGGTAACAATATGAGGAACTGATTCGTTCTTTCCTAGTACCAGTGAAAACAGCTGATTCATATGTCGTCCTTCGGGAACTCGTGAATGCTACACCCAAGACTAATGAATCGTTGAGTGCATTTGCTGTTCGATTAGATAAACTTTTATCACGTGTAGAGCTGAGGAATTGTATACCATTTATGTACAACCTGTAGAGCTGGGACCAGCCTAGCATGTGGCAGTAGGCCTACTGCAGTCTTCTTTTGTTTTTATGTTGCCTATTACGCCGTTAAATCGTTCCTTACACTGACTGTGAATGTTCACTTTTAGTAAAGTTTGGAGATTCTTCTTCTCTTCGAGTTTCCAAAATTCACACATAAGCCATAACATTATGTGAGAAAATAGTTGGTGTCTAAGGTGCCAGCGCTTTGTTGATGCTGTGTGTGTGTGTGTGTGCATACTCACCTAGTTGTGGTTGCAAGGGTCGACTCACAGCTCCTGGCCCCGCCTCTTGACTGGTCGTTACTAGGTCACTCTCCCTGTACCATGAGCTTTATTATGTGTGTGTATGTATGTGTGTGGTGTGTGTGTGTGTGTGTGTGTGTGTACTCACATATTTGTACTCACCTATTTGTGGTTGCAGGGGTCGAGTCCTAGCTCCTGGCCCCGCCTCTTCACCGGTTGCTACTAGGCCCTCTCTCTCCCCGCTCCATGAGCTTTATCAAACCTCGTCTTAAAACTGTGTATGGTTCCTGCCTCCACTACGTCATTTTCTAGGCTATTCCACTGCCTTACAACTCTATGACTGAAGAAATACTTCCTACTATCTCTCTGACTCATTTGTGTCTTCAACTTCCAATTGTGGCCTCTTGTTTCTGTGTCCCCTCCCTGGAACATCCTGTCTTTGTCCACCTTGTCTATTCCACGCAGTATTTTATATTTTATCATGTCTCCCCTGACCCTCCTGTCCTCCAGTGTCGTCAGGCCGATTTCCCTTAATCTTTCTTCATAGGACATTCCCCTTAGCTCTGGAACTAACCTTGTCGCAAACCTTTGTACTTTCTCTAGTTTCTTGACGTGCTTTATCAAGTGCGGGTTCCAAACAGGTGCTGCATACTCCAGTATGGGCCTGACATACACGGTGTACAGTGTCTTGAATGATTCCTTACTAAGGTATCGGAATGCTGTTCTCAGGTTTGCCAGGCGCCCATATGCTGCAGCAGTTATCTGATTGATGTGTGCTTCCGGAGACATGCTCGGTGTTATACTCACCCCAAGATCTTTCTCCTTGAGTGAGGTTTGCAGTCTTTGGCCACCTAGCCTATACTCTGTCTGTGGTCTTCTGTGCCCTTCCCCTATCTTCATGACTTTGCATTTGGCAGGATTAAATTCGAGAAGCCATTTGCTGGACCAGGTGTCCAGTCTGTCCAGGTCTCTTTGAAGTCCTGCCTGGTCCTCATCAGACTTAATTCTCCTCATTAACTTCACATCATCTGCAAACAGGGACACTTCTGAGTCTAACCCTTCCGTCATGTCGTTCACATATACCAAAAATAGCACTGGTCCTAGGACCGACCCCTGTGGGACCCCGCTCGTCACAGGTGCCCACTGTGATACATCATTACGTACCATGACTCGTTGTTGCCTCCCTGTCAGGTATTCTCTGATCCATTGCAGTGCCCTTCCTGTTATATGCGCCTGATGCTCTAGCTTCTGCACTAATCTCTTGTGAGGAACTGTGTCAAAGGCCTTCTTGCAGTCCAAGAAGATGCAATCAACCCACCCCTCTCTCTCTTGTCTTACTTCTATTATTTTATCATAAAACTCCAGAAGGTTTGTGACACAGGATTTGCCTTCCGTGAATCCGTGCTGGTTGGCATTTATACTCCTGTTCCGTTCCAGGTGCTCCACCACTCTCCTCCTGATAATCTTCTCCATAATTTTGCATACTATACACGTCAATGACACAGGTCTATAGTTTAGTGCCTCTTTTCTCTCTCCTTTTTTAAAAATAGGAACTACATTTGCCGTCTTCCATACCTCAGGTAGTTGCCCAGTTTCCAGGGATGTGTTGAAGATTGTGGTAAGTGGCACGCACAACATATCTGCTCCCTCTCTAAGGACCCACGGGGAGATGTTGTCCGGTCCCATTGCCTTTGAGGTATCGATGTCCCTTAGCAGTTTCTTCACCTCCTCCTCATCTGTATGTATGTCATCCAACACTTGTTGGTGTATTCCTTGCTGGTGTCCCCATCTGGTCTGTTACCCCAGAGTCCTTCCTGTCTCTACTGTAAATACTTCCTTAAATCTCGTGTTGAGCTCCTCGCATACCTCTTGATCGTTTCTTGTGAGTTCTCCACCTTCTTTCCTCAGCCTTATCACCTGGTCCTTGACTGTTGTCTTCCTCCTAATGTGGCTATACAGCAGTTTCGGGTCAGATTTGACTTTCGATGCTATGTCGTTTTCATACTGTCGCTGGGCCTCCCTCCTTATCTGTGCATACTCGTTTCTGGCTCTTCTACTAATCTCCTTGTTTTCCTGGGTCCTATGCCTCCTGTACCTTTTCCATTCTCTGTTGCACTTAGTTTTTGCCTCCCTACACCTTCGGGTAAACCAAGGACTCGTTTTGGTCTTCCTATTATTTCTGTTTCCCTTGGGAACAAAACTTTCCTCTGCCTCCTTGCACTTTGTTGCCACATATTCCATCATCTCGTTTACTGATTTTCCTACCATTTCTCTGTCCCACTGAACCTCCTGCAGGAAGTTTCTCATACCTGTGTAGTCCCCCCTTTTATAGTTTGGCCTGTCCCCTTCAGTTCCTGTTACCTTCTCCACTTGTAACTCTACTATATAGTCAAAACTCAGAACCACATGATCGCTAGGTCCAAGGGGCCTCTCGTAAGTGATGTCCTCAATGTCTGAACTGCTCAGGGTGAACACAAGATCCAGTCTTGCTGGCTCATCCTCCCCTCTCTCTCTGGTTGTGTCCCTGACATGTTGATGCATGAGGTTTTCAAGTACCACATCCATCATCTTGGCTCTCCATGTTTCGGGACCCCCATGTGGCTCCAGGTTTTCCCAGTCGATCTCCCTGTGGTTGAAATCGCCCATTACCAGTAACTTTGCTCTGCTCGAGTGAGCTCTTCTTGCCACCTCAGCCAGTGTGTCCACCATCACCCTGTTGTTTTCTTCGTACTCCTCTCTTGGCCTCCTGCAGTTCTGTGGTGGGTTATACATCACTCCAATGACTACTTTATGTTCTCCGGACTGAATTGTACCTACAATGTAGTCTCTTTCTCCAATCATGTCCATGCCTTCCATTTCCTCAAATCCCCATCGGTGTTTTATGAGCAGTGCAACCCCTCCTCCCCCTCTACTCCTTCTATCTTTCCTCAGGATCTGATATCCTGTTGGGAAGATTGTGTCTGTTATTGTCTCAGCGAGTTTTGTTTCTGTGACTGCTATGATGTCTGGGGATTCTTCACTGATTCTTTCATTCCACTCCTCATGTTTATTCGTTATTCCATCCGCGTTTGTGTACCAAACCTTTAGTTTCTTTTCTATCATTGTGGTCATGCAAGTATATTGGGGTTGGGGGAGCGAGAGCCTTTGTGGGGGCCTATATGGGGCTGTGGTGTGGGTGGGGTTTGTGTTGATGGGGGTGGGGTCAGAATGCCCATAAGGGACAGCTGTTGGGGTGAGGTTTGTGATATGGGGGTTGGTGGCAGAGGGAACAGTGACTGGGTTGTAGTATAGGTTGCTCAGTTGCGTTGGGAGTGTCGCGGGTGGAGTCTTTTGGTGGGAGATTCTGTGGGGTGTGTTTGCCCTTCCTCCTGTGTCTGGGTCCTGCTCATTTTCATTGCTTCTCGTTCCTCCTTGCGTCTCTGTACCCTCTCTTTCAGTGTAGTCCTTTCTTCTTGTGTTCTG